>NW_004797428.1:50753-60663 GCF_000002075.1 Aplysia californica | reverse complement strand
TTTTTCGGTCGCTACCCGGATTCGAACCCGGAACCTTTGAATGAGAGGCCAACACCCTAACCTCTAGGCCACGAGAGCCCCCTTCAGAGTTTAGATGACTTCATCTATTCTGCCCAGGTCTCTCTAGGTCGCCCTCTTGATGGTTCCCTGTTGAATTTCATGGTGTGCGCCCCTTGTGCTACATGTATGTTGATGGTGGTGTGAGATGGCCCAACCACTTGATTCTTGGATGTTTGAAGTTATGCTTTACAGCGTGATGGAATCAGACTCTCGTCAATTTTGGAGCATGTAGAGTTATTGGTATCATCTTAAAGCTTATTCACTTGTCTTTATTTTGATGAAAAAGATATCCATTTATCTTGAACACAAGTCGCGATATTTGTGAAAGAAGGGGGTGGGGGTCACGTGTTTTCAGAGTTAAATTAGTGAGAAAATGGCCGCCTAAGATTAGTTATTTCCTTAGCTTAAGAGTCCGTGGTAACAGAAAATTTATATTTTTGTGCCTTTTAATCTACGTTTTTCAGAAAAATCCACACTGAAATGAGTTTTTTAATGGGCGTAAAATGTGTTGAGATAAAAAAGAAAATGTTGATAAAAATTCACAAACCTGCGGAAAAATGCAAGTTTCTTCACTTTCATTATTTTGACGAGTGCCTGATTCCACCACGCTGCCTCACATTTGTGCCCACCATTTTTCTCATCTCTTTGTCTTTATTGTCATTTTGTTTCGCCTGATCTTGCTCCCTGTTTTCCTAAAGACATCCTAGTTTACAACTTGTTCTTCTTTATTCTAATGTCTTGTTCGTGGTTCGTGTTTGGCATTGACAGGTAAGTGTATGGATGTTGATCATTTTGGCTTTTGTCTTCATTGTTGTACAGAAGAAACGACATAATATAATGAGACGTTGATATGTTTCAGAAAAGTAAAGTTTATCTAAAATAAAGTTCAATGTTTCTCCCAAAATCAGGTCAGGCTTTTGGGATGTTAGGATCTTTCAGAAATGGAGCTATCTGATAACTGACGTTATTAACTGCTTTATCTACTCTTGCTTCCATTTCTCTAATTTAGTCATCTATCCCTCTGTGAATACATTTTAACTGTACTTGAATTTTCGGGCCCTTAGAGCCGTAAAGATGTACCCTTCTTGTGCGCTGTAAAACTATTGCCTTAGAAAAATAGAAAAAAAGTGAGAGGTGTTTATCTAAGTTTCAAAATCTCAAAATTGAACTTAAAAGAAATCAGAAGTTTCTCTACCCCTCCCCCCTTGCCTCCTGTCATCGCTAATGTTTTGCTGATGCTGATATTTGTGTCATATTCGCTATATTTAGCATTTAATTCAGTTGGGTGAGATGATGTGGTGCTGAAGGTTTTGTTCACCTTCGTGTGCAGACTATTATGATCATTATAATCAGTTGTAAGTAATTCATTCAAAGTGTCTTGTTCTCTGTTGACCTCCTTTGTGATTCTATTCAAACAAATGTTAAAGAAAAGAGTTTGGGGGACGAAACCTTTTGACAGTCCAGTTGCTGTCTTGAAACACTGAGTGAGTCCCTCTGAAGCTCTTACTGCGCTATGGCTGATCTTTTAGGGGCAGGTTGGGCCAAGGTATATGGGTTAACAAATCCTAACCCCGATGTCTAACTTTGAACCCCAAAGTCTGATCTACTGTAACTTCATCCCCTAACCCCTAAAATTACTTTAAAAATATTAACGCCTACCAGAATTTGAAATATGAATTCTAATGAAAGAGAAATGAAACATATTCCTTGATCAGTCTCCAATACTAATCAACAAATACCCTTAACATAATCGTAATTGCTAACCATAACTCGTTTCATATTGCGCTTTTAAAAAAAAATATTTTATGAACACAATGACTCTTTTACCCTCTATTGTTTAATTTGCTCCCTCTCGACTCAGGTTCGACAACCGGAAGTCAGAATCGTCTCACCCCCATGTTTCATAGGATTCGGAAGCGTGGCAAATGACAACAGCAGCAACAACAACAACAGCAACAACAACAAAAACAAAAACAACAGTAACAACAACAACAAAAGGGAGGCAGTGGCCCTGGCGAAGAGCACTCTTCTGGGCTCCGAACATTTCGAACGGATAGGCTACCACACACACACACACAACAACAATAACAACAAAAACAACAACAACAACAACAACAACCACAACAACAACAAAAACTACAACAGTAGCAACAGCAGCATTGGTATAAACAACAGTAACAAGAATATCAATCACACCAGCAGGGAAAAGAACAAAGGGTATAGCTGCATTTTATTGTTTTATTGACAAGTCAACAAAACAAAATCCCGCATTCAGTGGTTTCTCATTGTGTGCATTGATATAGTAGAAAACATCGTGTAGCGTCCAATGTATTTCAGTCTCTCTTTCTTTCTGCGATATGATTTCTTCTCCAGGTGATCTCAAACCGAATCATCGTCTCAACAAAACCCAAAATGGCGTGTCCCACTCTCTAGAAGAAGTCGGTGGTGGGAGGCGGTGATAGGTCAGGCAGCTTGGTTGTCTTGGGGGACTCCGGTCGTGTCGAAAGCCCCACATCCCGACACCGGTTATTCATTCCTGTCCAGGAAAAGGTGATGGTCAGTATAAGAAGACGTTGATGATAATATGAATTATATGAAAGGGTTGATGTTGTTGTTTTCAAATCCCTTTAGCTTAAGAAACAGACAAATACACCAAATATTAAGTACGAATTAATTACCTATGATAGGACGCAAAACCACAGGAGTTCAAGCAAAGCTTCACATTTTTTATAAAAATAGAAGTAATTTGCGTAACAGAAGGTTTGTGCTGACACAGTTTAACGTGCTGTTGAGCTTTGGATGATGTTCTATTTTCACATCTGCCAGGTTAGTTTGGTTTTGCTCAAAGTATACAAATAAACTTTAGTTGGGAACAATGTCCTTTAGTTTGCCTCGGGGCAGTTATTATATGTGAGGCAGCGTGGTGGAATCAGGCTCTCGTCAAAATAATCAAAGTGAAGAAACTTGCACTTTTCCGCATGTTTATGAATTTTTATCAAATTTTTGTTTTTTGGCTCAACACCTTTCATGCCCATTAAAGAACTCATTTCTGTGTGGATTTTTCTGAAAAACGTTGATTTAAGGCACAAAAAATGTAAATTTTCAGTTACCATAGACTCTAGCTAAGGAAATAACTAATCTTCGGCGGGCCATTTTCTCACTAATTTTACCTCTGAAAACAGGTGACCCCCACCTCCTTCATTCGCAAATATCTCGACTTGTATTCTACATGCACAAAAATTGGCGAGAGCCTGATTCCACCACGATGCCTCACATATAATATTTTGTTATTGTTTTAGTTCAGTTTCATCAGAATACTTTATTATATTTCTTTCAGTCCTATTACATGTTGTTTACCTTCTATAAAGCTGTTGAGATTGCTGTAGTGTAATTAATATTTTATCTCCGTCTTCTAAAAACTGACCCTCAACGTTTCCTGGACAAGAAGAAATCACGAGCGTCTCTGCATGTCGTCATTTTTTATCGAAACTCATGTCGTGTTGCTCTTTTCACGCTTTGATTTCATCACCTTCTTCTGATACTGACCATCAACTTTTCTTGGACAGGAATGAATTGTCAGTGCTGTAGTCTCGTATTATCACCTGCATTCATATCTCAGAGTCCCGTTTTACCCTCTGATACCATCAGCGTCATCCCATACTGACCGTCATCTTTTCTTTGCCAGGAAAGAATTACTAGTGTTGATATATCGTGTTTATCATCTGCACTCATCTTACAGCGTCCATTTTTACCTTTTCATATATTATGCTACTCTGGCGTAGACTAGATGACGAGGACATATAGTTACTTGAGGAAAAAATTGCGCTGCCTAGAGCGAAGTTATAATTTGTGATTGCTTCTTGTCAAGATTAACTTTTCTTCTTCTTTTTTATGGGGGGTGGGTGGTCGGTGACTGTTTTTTCGTGGTTTTTATTTATTTATCTCAGAGGAATTTTGTACGATTCTAATATGCAACTATATTAATAATAATAATAATAATAATAGATAGCATTTGTATAGCGCATATCCCCGCTCAGCAGCAGGCTCTATGCACTTTACACTATATTATTACCCCGGCAGACCATAGAACACTCCGAAACATTCTCAGCTTCCCGGGAAGCATACAGTGCAAGCAGCCGATTAAGCGCTCAAACACTAACAAACTGACAAGATCTTTCGCTGTCTATAGCCGGGTACCCATTCCCACCTGGGTGAAGTGAGGAAAATTCGTGTTAAGTGCCTTTCCCAAGGACACAACGTCGGGCCCTTGACGGGATTCGAACCCACGACCTTACGGTTGCGAGTCCGAGAGCCTAACCACTAGGCCACCGACGCCACTATTATTATCAATACCTCATCATTGACGTTTTGGCATGTCAGAATTATTTCTTTTTTCAACCTTTTCCGTCTATTGCGAAAGCAATATTATTATCTAATAATACTTACCCCTTTCCATTGTCAGGAAACCATGTCAATTTCCCATCGTCGGATTTCAACAAGATCCATGTCTCGATCTTTTCGTACCCTGGAAGCAGCGATTCAGCTGGTAGCACGGACCATTCGCCACTGTCAGCATTTGGAAGCAGTTCTTTTCTCAATTGTGGTCGCCGTGTTGTCGTTTCGAATTTAGAAGGTGGCCAGCCACGTAATTTGGAACATCCCGACGTCCTCCCTACTTGTCGGTGAAGAACGAGGAAAAGAACCAGCAGAAGGGACGGGAGAAACGAGAGCCTCATGGTGTTGTCTGCTTGTCTCGTGGCTAGGTAAAGAAATACAGAAATGAAAACAACAGCACGAGTCAATTCCCAGACTTTGCCAAACCTCTGTGTGGGTAAAATCAAGCAAAGAGCTACTTCATGAACAACAACGGACGAGAAAGAGAAGCACGGCTAATCGCTCTTCTAAATGGGTTCACCTCAAGCTTTTGTTGGTGTCCTTGGTTGACAAGAGACAGTAGTTGTTTATCTCACTTGGTATAGGAGAGCGATTGATTGTGTTTCTCTTCTAAGTCCGTTGGTAATCGTATGGCAGTGTTTAACAAGACCACACCCTTACAATGTGCAAACAATGAGACTTATCAAACGTCAGAAAGACCAGATACGTCACACAACTTCGAGATCTCATAATGAACGAACCCTCCTTAATCAGGCTCGACGTCAAAAGATGAGGCAGCTGGAATTTCGACAAGGACAAGTCAGTGTTATCGTGTACCCACCTTTCCCTTAGACATGAGCTGATACCTACGTGTTGACTAGATGTACCAAGGCAATGTACAGTGGCTCTAAATCCTCAGTCTCTTTTATACACTACAGTCACAACAGCTGCTTGCACACTGATAATTAGATTCCTTAAAAAAGCACTTAACGATAACATAAGATTTTCTGACTTCTCCTAGTGTACACAGTCGCTTCCTCCGTGTTCAGATATATTTCGTTGTTTTTAATCTTTAAGAAAACTAGTTGGGTAAATAACAATACCCTGTGACCGGCGCTCCCAACTGCATAAGGTCATATGAGCGACGGGACACCTTAACTAAACATTTTCAGTTTGTTGGGAATTAATTTTGAATTTTGCACGGGATGCGGCTAAAGCTTTGATTTTGGACCACTAAAGGGATCTTTAGAATACACAACTTGCTCACGGGACCTGTTAGCTTTTTTTGCTCTTATTTGAGAAGGCTAGTTGTTAGATCTTACGTACTCTCAGCAGAAAGAAAGCGCCAGGGAGTAGCTGTTGAAAGGCTGCAGAAAGAGCCAGGAGCCCAGAGGAGGGGGCAATGGAGGTGAGGGGGGGGGGCAGGAAAAGGAGACGAAATCAGAAGACAAAATATTGTTAGAGAGCAGGAAAGAGGGTGAATAGAGAAATTCTTAGAGAAGAAAACCGTAACCTGTCGACCACGAGAGCCCCTTTTGAAAAGATCTGATTCACCAACATTTTAGTTTGGATGCAACCCGCAGCACAATATCACCGCCAGGGGATAATGTACAGTTTAGACATTGGACAGGTAATAATAATAATAATAATAATAATAATAATAATAATAATAATAATAATAATAATTGCATTTATATAGCGCATATCCATGCTCAAGAGCATGCTCTATGCGCTTTACAACCATTATTACCTAGCAGACCCTCTGAGAACACTCTGAAACATTCTCGGCTTCCGCGGAAGCATACAGTCCAAGCTGCAGATTTCACGCGCTCAAACACTATCAAACTCACAAGAAATATTTAGAAGGACATTAAACCAAACGACAATAACCCATTTAGTCTTTAACTAACGTTCCCATCTAAATCAGTTTCGTGTACAAACTAGCTACCTTCATTATCGCAAGAATGAATGGAGTATATGGTATTCAGGTTTATCCAAAATTGACAGTTGCTCTGGTGTCGCACGCAGACTGAGGAGAACTGGTCTGCATTGCCTATTCTGCAGTTGCCATCCATGCATGGATAAGGATGGCCTGGCATGGACTGAGCAAACCGCGAACGAAAAAAGTCTAGTTGTCCCTCAGCAGTGACGTCAGTATAGCCCAGAAATCTGCAAGCCGTTTAGAGTATTTGTGGCGGCCATATGCAATCAAACCGGATCGAAAGTATATGTCATTTTGGCTGCTCTTTAGCGTTTGTCTCACGGCACCCATTAACATTTAGATCCAGCGAGTCCGACATCTCCAAATGAAACCCAAAACGTCAGGCTACTTATACACTTGCTTTTCTAGTTCCTTTTTTCAAATACCCCCCCGCCTCCCCCAAAGCAGCATTGTAGCCACCAATAGGAGTTCTTGGGATTCATGGGAAACATTTAGTTTGTCCTTTGCACGGAAAGATTTCTGCTACTCCCAATGTCGATCAAGCTGTCATTAACAAGAGCTCATCTCAACAAAAGAATACACCCAACACCACCTCCCGTATTTTTTCGCTAGAAAAGCTTGGTATACAGTTTAGGCTGTAACAGCAGTGGCTACTGTCAGGGAAGTCAGCCAATCCAGATCCTTTAAAGGGGGGGGGGGGGGGGGGCTACACCTGGAGGCTATCTCGCTTATTACTGGACCGAATTTTACCAAATTCCACACATATAACAAGCATAGTAAGGAGTCTTAAGATCCGCAGTAAAATTTGAGGAAAAAAGTTTCGTTTTCATGGATACGCCGCCATATTGGATTTTATTGACATGTCTTACGTAATGAATACCGCACTTATTGCTCATGGAAATTGCATGTTTTTTTGCATGCGTGTTCACAAACATTAGATCTAAAAATTCGCCAGTTGTTTTTTTCCTAAACGAATTTTAAAAAATGTTAATGAATTTTTTCCTGAGGTAGCATTCAAGTTTGAGAAAAATCCGTGAAAATCAACACTCCAGACACCACCAACAAAAATCTATTCCATATATCAAAAATTCAACAGACACAATGTTAGTATTACCTCTTCTCTTCATTCTGTGAAAATTTCATGAAAATTGGATGAACAATGGTGGAGTTATTCAAAAACGTATAGAGAAAAGTCACGTTTTGAGTTTACAGAAAAATAAAATACTGACTTTATGAGGAAATGGCGGTTACAAACATGCCCAGTATGGGAAAAAATACGGTTTTTGGGGGTTCTTATGCGATGAAATAGTTGTAGGAAAAGCTGAGAAAGCGAGAAAAAAAATGCCTACAACTCAAATTCCATGATTTTGAGCCGAATTTTGACTTTGGGGGTGTACCCCCCCCCCCCCCTTTAAGAGTTTGAAAGTAGTGTACTATTATGCCATTAAGAAAATTAAATGTACCCAAAACTGGTTTTCCATTCTGATTTCATCAAGGAATTTGTTTGTTAGGCTTGCTTGTCGCCAACTGTAAAAAGCAAAAGGTATGGTTTTCCTTGCATTGACGTCATACGTTTTTGATGACATGCAGTACAGACTTACTTGATGGCTTAAGGTAATTTACTTGATTATATTATTAACTTTTCCTGATAGGAGGTGGAAAGCCTGCTTGAGCCCCACCGTATGATGGAACTTGTTGTTCGTCTGGGGGAGATCTGTTGTCATCTTTGTCAACACGCGAAAAGGCCAGTACTGCACTCCGGAGTCGGGGCTGGTGGTTCACTGTTACTTTCGACAGGACATCTATATCGTTTATTCTTTAACTTAGCAATGATTTCGTTTTTCATTGCTACTAATACTACTAGACTAGAAGGGGACTTTGGTTGTCACAATTTCTTTCATCGGCTTCTTAGTACTCTAAGTAGGTAAAGTTTGTGTGATGAGCCCCAGTCGCATAGCCACTTTATGTATCAGCCTAGAATCAACTTTTTCAACGATGAGAACAGCAGGTTTTTCCATTATCAATTTCTTGGGGGAAAGTGAAGAATATTTTTATCCTGCCAATCCTTACAGTCCAGAAGCTGATATAGGCATCCCTTTTGAGAAGAGTATTTGTCAAATTTCTGCTCCTTGACACCGTCCATGCTTATGTCCAGGTTAATCACTGTACTCATCCTTTCTCCACTTACTTAATAAATCAGTATTAAGCTGAAGCATAATAAGTTGATTTTTTTAGTACGGGCAGGGGCGAAGGCTGACTTGTTTGACAGGGTAATCAAAGTGAAACGGGACCAGATATAGATCTATATGGCCTGTATATATCACATAAGAATCTTACTCGAGGCGGCGACTCTGACTGAGTTGTAAATGAAAACAAATCCGGAATTCATATTGTATGTTCAACCGCCAAAATAATCGGGAAAGTATCTTATTAAATATCAGTTCCAACTAAAATTAAATTAACTTTAGATGTGAATACATAAACACAAAGCAAAGAAGCAGAGATGGCAGTACTAGATCTATATGTTATAGATCTACCACAGAGTCTAACTCTTTGGTAGAACATGGCAATTATCATTTTTTAAATTTCACATTTGGCTGTTTTTGTTAGCCTTTCGCGGCCAGGAGCTGGTGTCATAATCGAGGTCTCGATCTGATTATAGGACAGTAAAAAGTCGAGGAAAAAAAACAAGCACATGCAGCAGTAAAGAGATTGTTAGGAGTTAGTTCCCCTGACATTTGTGAGGTAGACTCGACCAGTGTTCGTTAGCTTACTTAATCAGGGCTTGTGATTGGTTTTAACTGTGGCCCTAAAGGGGTGAACAGGGTATATGTGGCAATGAAACAGCCATGACTGCTATGCACATGTACCCTCAACTGTATTGGTAGACTCTTTCAGCCTCACTTTAAGCTTACTTAATCAAAGCTTGCGACTGATTATGGAGTGGCCCGAGAGGGGTGAGGAGGCTATTTATGTGGCCGTGAAACCGTTTTGAAAGTTAGGCATGCTCATTGTGGATTACGAACCTCTTTTTACTTTTAATTTAAGAGGTTTACGTTTAAGAATGAATTTGACAGCGACAATGTTTCAAAATTAGGAAGGGAAGCAGTGATTATTTGATTATATAGACGCTTCGCCCCTGAGCACGCGTATATAGTTACGTTTCTTGAGTCCTGGGGCCATTTGTTCACTTCTTCAAGCTCTTCAATGCCAGGCAGCAAAGCTAATTAATTATGTTTCTTTCCTGTACCACTGGGGGCTCCAGTGGCTAAGTGAGTAGTGAGTTTAGACTCAAGAAATGTCAAGCAAGTGTCGGTGACACAGGGATCAGATGGGTGGTCACTGGAGTGTGTCCTTGAGCAAGACACGACAACCCTAGCTCAAAAATATAGGGCGCTGCACAGTGGCGACCGACAGTGGCATTGTTTGTAAACTGTTCTATATTTGTGTAATAGTGTGTATTTATGTATGTATGTATTTATGCATGTATGTATTTATGTATGTACGTATTTATAATTATGTATTTATGTATGT
>NW_004797428.1:40753-48253 GCF_000002075.1 Aplysia californica | reverse complement strand
AATATTTGAAAATAAGTTGCGCCAGGAATTAGACCGCACTATAACAGTTATATTTATTAACTAACTACCCAACTAATAACTAATTTACACAAAACAAATTCATGTTCCTCCATGATGCTCTACAGCTCCTCTTTGCTCGGAGGCTGCAGCGGGAATTCCTGGATCCATTCTGGGATCTGCTGTTGGAACAGTCTCAGGCGGTCTGCCTTGAGGTGCTGAGCCAGACTGGGAGCCGAGCTAAAGGCCAGGTACTGACCCTTGACGGGGTCATAGGGCGGCCATGTCGGGGGCTCCTTGCCACTGGCTTCTTTTGGCACTTCCGGTTTTCTGGGGATAGAGAGGCAAGGGAGGATGGAGAGAATGAAAAGCCTGCACAATGAGAACCTAGAGTGTCCCCCACCCAAACCCCCCCCTAAAAAAAAAACACCTTCGACTTCTACATCCCCAAACTGCACACCAGCTGATATTTTTCTAAAACACCTTGCACTCAAGAGATCCAAATTTAATAGCAACACCCCTCCCCCACCAGTAAAACACGTTAAAAAGACAACATCGAAAAATGTGCCGACAAAAAACAGAAACTATAATTTCAAAAACACTTTTGAAAAAGAATTAAAAACAGCGATCCTCACATCTGCCATCTCCAGTTCCCACAAAACAAACAATAAAACAGGCCGACCACCTCACCACAAAATAACCATAGCTAAATGAAGAGAGCAAAGAAATAATTTGTGTCGCGACGCGATGGAATCAGGCGCTCGTTAATTTTTGGGAATATGGATTTATTGGTATCACCTTAAAGCTTGCTTACTTGTCTTGCTTTGATTGGAAAATGAAACCCATCTATCTTTAACCCTTCCAGCCCCGGCCATTTTTGTGCACTCCCTAACCCCAGTCCCAACCAATACAGCAGTAGTTCAGAAAAAGAGGCATTCATTCTAAAAAGTGATGCAGTATCTTTGTAATGTAACTTTGATAATACATATAACAATTTCTAAAGATAAATGAATAAATAATAAGAAGATTAAAGTTTAATTAAGTTCGCTAATTTCGAAAAGTGCGCAAATTCAGTACCCCCCGAAACTGAGAATATACGCTCTTGGGATGGAGGGAGGTACAGGCGCTGCTGAATAGAAGTCGAGATATTTGGAGTTGAAGTAGTTGGGGGTCACCTGGTTTTAGTAGTAAAACAAGCAAGAAAATTGCCGCCAAATCTGGTGACTCCCATAGCTAAAGAGTCCTGAAAACTGAACATTTACATTTGTCATGCCTTCAATCCATATTGTTCAAAGAAATCAAGCAGAAAGACGTTTTAAATTGGACCTTACAGAGGTTGTGCCAAAAAAACGAAATTCTTTAAAAATCACCAAACGCCCAGAAACATACTAAAGTTGTTTTTTTGATTTTTTTTTTTTCTTTTTGGACGAGCACCAGATTTCACCATGATACCTCACATATCTAAACCAAAATCAGCAACCGGAGAAAACGTCAGCAAATACACACATTGCCTCGGATTCACAAAAATAGACAGTAACAGTAACAAAATTCAATAATAATTAACAAAGAAGAAACACTACTCAAGACAATAAGCCCCTTCAACAAACAAACAAACAAACAAACAAACAAACAAATAAACAAACACACACAAAAATATCCTTGAAATAAGGTCTTCTCACCCTGTCTTTACAAAAGACGAGACCAGTTGGCCATACTTGGCCTTAAGGTCTGTATCTTCCTGGCTCCATTTGCTGCTGTCGATCTGATGTAAAGTTTTTATCCTCATCATTTAGATCAGGGTTATATTTTTTTTTAAGATTTTTATTTTTCAATTTTTAAAAAAATAAAAAATTTGGAGGGGGGTTGTGGGGGAGGGGTTGTAGGAGAGAGGGTGATTCTGCCAATTCATAAAAGTATGAATGGAATCAAGGAAGGAAAGTAAATAATAAAGAGCAAAAATGTATGAAGATATGACTCATATGATAGAAGTAACTAATTGCAAAATATCATGAACTATAGAATTGGCAAACTGTGTGAAAGAATTAATTAATTAGTGAATGAATGAAAGGATGAATGAATGAATGAATGAATGAATGAATGAATGAATGAATGAATGAATGAATGAAGGAATGAAGGAATGAAGGAATGGATGAATTTTCGACAACATAACTAATCACTTATTACCCTACCCCAAACCTGAAGAAAAGGAAGAGGATTGAAACCAATGAGCTCTTCATTCAGACGAAGTTGCACAATTTGGATGTGGATGTTTAGTGAATGCTCTTGTGTATTTTGCTCCTTTTCTATCAAACATCTGTTGTCTTTCTCTCTTTTCTTTATTTTTGAACCATAGTAACATCTTTACTCTTCGGAACGTATATACACAAACTGTGTTACATGCACCATAAAACTGTTATTGAAATTAAGCTGAACGAAGCACTACTTCATACTTTCTACCTCTCAGATCCAGATTTACCCCTACCTTCCACCACGCTGCCCGCAAAAGAGGCAAAATACCTATACCCAAAATCACACAAATACATAAACATACGTACATGCAAGGACACATACACATACCAATGCACTTAACTACAAATTAAGAAGTAAGGAAAAACTCCACAAGGAGAACAGACAGCAACTAAAATCAAGAAAGATATTCCAAACAAAACAGAGGTTGGAATTTTTTATTTTTTTAAGAAAAGAAAAGAACAGAATGACAAAAAGAAATCAATTGAACTAATCTAAATGTTTTACCTTGAAATCGACCCATTTCTTGATCTCGTTTATATCGATATCGAACAGGTAGAACAGATCCATCACGTGACACATTCCTTTGTTCTTTTCGGTCATGAACTCTGCAAAGTTGACGAAGCGAAGAAGCCATGCCTGTAGGGTCAAGAGGAAAACAAATAATAGAAATAAAAAACAACGAAAAGAAGAACAAGAACAAGAACAAGAACAAGAACAAGAACAAGAAGAATATTAAAGTACATGTACTGCCTGTTAATATATTGTTTTTTGTTTGTGGGATGTGCTAGCAAAGCTTGCAAAGCCTTGCTTCATCAACATTTTAAATATAGTTCTTTATATTAGCCGCTTTAAAACACCCTTACAAAGATAGCAACATAGTTACTACAATTGTTTCCTTTACACTTGTACTACCTTCTGCCTCTCTATAAATTACCCCCCATGGCGGTGCTACTGACTGAAGTGTCTTTAAGCCATTCCCAAAGGGGGGTGGGGGGGGGGCATTAACATCCCGAGTTCTTGTGCACAGTAAAATTGTAATTGTAAATGGGCTGATTCGTCAATGTCACGCTCATAACTGTGCCTGAACTGCAACAGGGAACTGATGCTTTTTCTTTCCTAATCCTTACTATCATCATTTTTCCTCACCTCTTTTGTATGTTTGTCACACTTTTGTGATCCCCTATTTCTGGGGTGCCTTGATAATCGAAGCAGACTTTGTGCTTTTGAAGCTAGAGAGGTGAGCACAGTAAGCCTGATTCCCTGTAATGACTTCTCTGTTGACATTCACCCCTTGGCTCATATGACCTTATGCAGTTGCAAGCGGGAAACCTGATTCTTTTTTCGTATTCATCCTAGTATTGTTGCTTTACACGAGACCGTCATGAGTTAACGTAGAGAGGCCAATATTTGGCTGTGAAGACCCACAACTGACAGTACAGGAATATCGAGAATTTTGCTTTACTGACGCCCTTCGTCACAATATGTCTATTCTATCTATCTATCTATATATCTGTCTGTCTATCTATCCATCCATCTATCTATCTATCTATCTATCGATCTATCGATCTATCGATCAATCTATCTATCTATCTATCTATCTATCTATCTACCTATCTACCTATCTAGCTATCTATCTATCTATCTATCTATCTATCTATCTATCTATCTATCTATCTATCTATCTATCTATCTTTCTATCTATCTATCTCTCTATGTTTTAGCTTTCTGTGTTTGTATGCGAGTGTATGTGTGTGCGTGTCTGTGTGCGTGCGTGTGTGCGTGCGTGTGTGCGTGCGTTTGTATGCACACTATGCGTGTATTCGTAGATATCCACTCCGCTCCCCGTGTGTCCCCTCTGCGGGTCTATTATAACACTGTCTAGCTGTGAGTGATTGGTGCTTGTTCTTTCCTGTCAAACATATGACTCTAACTTCCTTACGGTTTTTTTCTTTTTGCATTTGTTATTCTCTAGTAACGTCTTTAAATTTCAGCACTTATATAACCTGTTTATTAATTGTGAGGCAGCGTGGTGGAATCAGGCTCTCGTGAAGTTTTGGGTATGTAGAGTTATTGATATCATCTTAAAACTTATTAATTTTTCTTTATTTGGATGAAAGAAATATTATCCATTTATCTTGAATACAAGTCGAGATATTAGCTTAAGAGTCCGTGGTCACTGAAAATTTACATTTTTATGAGCCTGTAATCAATGTTTTTCAGAAAAATCCACACAGAAATTAGTTTTTTAATGGGCATGAAAGGTGTTGAGCCAAAACACAAAAATTGTATAAAAATTCACAATCCTGCGAAAAAATGCAAGTTTTTTTCACTTTGATTATTTTGACGAGAGCCTGGTTCCATCACGCTGCCTCACAATTGTGCTGTAAGAGCCGTAAAAGTTTTACTTAAAGAAAAGTACCTTGCTCTGATTGGCACTACCTGAGGCGGCGTTGATGTACTCAAGACTGGGGATGATGAAGAAACTGTCTGCGCTGAAATCTGCTACTGGGCTCACCTACAAGCGAATTATATTTTTTAAAATCCCAAAAATATTTATGTGTGCAAAGAGGGGAGGGGGGTGTGAGGGTTCACTTATTGTACGCTCAAAAATTTGTGGCCCAATCTATCCTCAAATATCTCTTAAACGAGTGACTCAATGCTACCCATACTCTGCAGAGCGGTTTGTATTAATTTGTCTTAACTTGATAATATTTTTTAACAGCAATTGAGACTAGATTTTTCAAAAACCCCTTCATAAATTTATAGAAAATGTTAAAACCTCCGTCTCGCACAAAATGGAAGTGTTCACAGCACTTCCCGCGTCTCACACACATTTTGCATAGTAAGCAAATTATGGCCTACGTCACAGTTCATTAATGACAGGTTTTATTGGCAAAACTGTTGACAAGAAATTTATTTTAAAGTGAAAACATGTTCTGCACTTATGGTTCAGAAAAACATGCATTCAATAAAGATAGGGATACGATTTTCTAAGAAAATCAAATCTGATGAAGCCACCCACATAGATTTATTGTATAAGTATTTGTTAAGGAATTCTCTAGACTGCAGCTAACAGATGTTTACAAAAATAAAGGTCTCTTCGGACAAATTGATACAAGCCATTGTGCAAATGCTGGAGAATTTATGTTTGATAGTTTAGAAAATATTTGACAATAAGTTGCGCCACAGATTTTTTTGCCGCACTATAAAAAGAAACAAAAGAAAGAAACGAACAAAAAATACTCCAAAATTGTTGAGTATATGGAGGGGTCTTAAGAGGGATCGTTGACTATTGTGAATTTCTGTTTAAGTTACGAGAACATTTCCTAGAAACTTTAAAGGTAAGGGGTTGGGCCAGGGGTGAGAGGAGGAGTGAGGCGGGTAGGGGGATACCCTTATTCAAACATAGAGAGAGCTTTGAAATTCTAATTTTAGTGCAACAGATCGACATAGGAACGGCATTTAAATCTCGGTGGAAACAAGTGAATAAATAAATAGATTTTAAAATAGATAAATGAATACATAGACGGATAAAGAAAGAAAGAAAGAAAGAAAGAAGGAAAGAAAGAAATAGACCCTGATAGGTAAGTATGATCGGAAGTCCGCCTCTTAAAGGACCTCATGTATGTTGTTTAAAATTAAAAACACACGAATTTAAAATTATCTTTAAAAATTGTGACCCCCCCCCCCCTCAGACATCCTAATCCCGGTCAACCTACCTCAAAGTTCTCCTGGTAGTACTCTGCGACCTTTGCCACTACCTCAGGACTGACCTGGCCATAGCCAGACTTAAGCAGTTCGGAGATCAGGCCGTAGAACAAGGCGTCTGGAGGTATGGATGCCAGCTGAGGAAAAAAAAAGGGAAAGGGTTTCATTGTGTTATTGTTTCAGGAAGCAACATCCCTGCATTCCAGACATGTCCATTGTTGCTCCATTGCTCTCTCCAAAATGTCGCTGAGGGTCTTTTTGTGATTGTTCCAGTGCATATCTGGTTGGACGTTCTTCTTTTCATTCCTGCAAGGATGCCAGATTTTCCGCTTCCTTTTTGTATTCCCAAAACCACCATCCTCTCTACAGCTGCTGCTGTAATGGCTTCTGCCTCCTTATCTTCCTCTTTAATCAGGTGGCGAGAGAGACATTTCAGGATCTCGACCTTGTCTGATTGAATTGTGTTGTCAACTGAGGTGGACTCACCAGCCAGTCTGTAGGTATTTCATTTCTTTTATAAACGCCTGCCTGCATGGCCAGGGCAGAAAATCCATGTGAGCGATCGTTTTGGTGTTGCTTCGATCAGTTGAAAGGATGAGGGGACAAAAGACGAGATAGCGGGAAAGTGCGGGAGGGTGGGGGAGGGGTGGGGAGATGGGCGAGAGAGGATTGGGAATGAGCAATAAGAGAACTTGTAATGAATGGTTGACGACGACGTGACACGCGAACAGGCAACAACATGATATTATGTACATACTGGTAGGTATTTATTCACTTGAAATGCAATGTAAAAGATAAAATAGGTTTAGATAAGATAAGCTAAGATAAGATAAGATAAGATAGGACATGATAAGATAAGATAAGACAAATAAGATCAGGTAAGATAAGATAAGATAAGATCAGAAAATATACAATATATCTTTATTGTCCAAATCCTGGCACATTGGTTTGGTGATTCACCTATAAGTACACACACCCACACCCACACCCACACCTACCTACTAACCCACACACACACACTCACGCATATACACTAACAGACAGACAGACAGACATACACAACAGACAGACAGACACACACACACACACACACACACACACACACACACATACATGTCCATTCTCTTAATATTAATGTATCTCAAAATACGCACGACTACACTGTTGCGTTTCTTTACTTTTGCGCCATTTTACCAAGTCTGATTCCTGAAGGTCAACTTTGCACGATCTCAGACGCATCTTACCGCAGAAAAAATATTAATGTGTCAGATGATGCAGAATGAAAATTTAGCGTTTACTTGGTTTGCTGCATGAGTGGGTAGTGAAAGGTTTTAACACGATGTTATAAGTTTCTTTTGGATGCCACTTGTTATGTATCTTAAGTTTTCTATATGTATGTACAGAGAGAAGGGGATAGGAGAGAGAGAGAGAGAGAGAGAGAGAGAGAGAGAGAAAGAGAGAGAGAGAGAGAGAGAGACAGACAGACAGACAGACAGAGACAGACAGACAGACAGACAGACAGACAGACAGACAGACAGACAGACA
>NW_004797428.1:37376-40203 GCF_000002075.1 Aplysia californica | reverse complement strand
CTTTATCATCAGAATCCTAACAACCCATCTACCCCCCCCCCCCCCCGCCATTGTCACAGTGTAGACCATTAAACTTTAAGAGGCATTGTTCTAACATATAAACTTATCGTCAGTACGTCATTTCGCTATCCGCGAGGTATTTTTAAGATGCCATGAATTGTTGATGTAAAGATAAATGTGAGATGCGATTTTTAAGATAGTGCTGAGCACAATGGCTTAAGACCAGAGTTTTCACATTTTGCTCCATACGCGGAGAGCGACGAGCAATGACGTTATGCAGTTGCAAGCGTAAAACACTTACTAAAACAAAAACAAAAAACGACGTACATCATTCGGTACTAAGTCTCCATCTACCACCGGTCCAATTAATGGCATTTCTCCAAGACCTGCCATGGATCCGAACCTGTCCTCTGGCACTTTCCTCAGACACTCTACCACGGGCGCCCACTGCTCGTCCGTCTCAGGAACTGGGTCAGTCTCGCCCAGACACTGCTCACGTCTGGAAACAGACAGAAATAGTCACTTCTAAAAATAGAAATTTGGTCACGTCTGGAAGCAGGAACTAAATTATGCTTACAACAGAAAATAATACTGTCACTTTTCTGCATAGAAATTAGCCCAGGCCTGGAAGCAAAAAACTGTGTCACGTTTGCAAACAATACAGTTCCGTCACTTCTTAAAATAGAAATTAGGCCACGTGTTGAAGCAGGAATTAGATCATGTAACATATAAATATTCAATGACTTTTCTAAATAGAAACATTAGTCACGTCTGAAGAAACGGGGCTAACCACGTCTATAAACAGAATACAAAAATTGAACTCGTAGTCATTTTCTAAATAGAAATTACGTAGAAGTCTAGAAACAGAAAACATTACAGTCACTTCTCTGAACAGAAATTAGGCCACACACAAAAACAGGAAATACAGCTAGAAATTAGGTGAAATTCTAGAACAGAAATCAACAGTCACCTCTCTAAAAAGGAAATTGGGACACACACAAAGACAGGAAATGCATCTAGATGTTAGGAGAAATCTATGAACAGAAATCAACAGTCACCTCTCTAAATAGAAATTTGGTCACATCTGGAATACAAAAGCAATACGTTCGCTTCTCTATACTGAAATTAGATTAACATATCAAAACAAAAAACAAAGCAATTACTTCTCTATTTGAAATTAAGTGAACAGATAACAGTATATTGACTTCCCTAATGTGATGTCAGGTGACATGATTCTTATTATTTTTATGGGACAGTAAAATTAAGGGAGTAGCGCGCCTTTGGTCATGTGACATTCGAGAAGCGGGAAATAGGCCGGGAGACGTCTGAGCACAGGACGACAAGAACAACAACATCGATCCTGGGCGTCAGAAAGGGGCACCCTGAAAGACCAAAACCCTTTAGGACCACCAAGTAACTTTACAATCTAAATATAAATTAGGCCACAGCAATACAGTCAGTTCTCTATACTGTAACCAAGTAAAATGTGGAAACATAAGCTAGATCAAATCTGCAAATAGAAATTAAATCATTTCTGGGAGCAGAAAATCTTGACCACATCCTTTGTTAACAGAAAAAGACTTAGTCAAGTGTACAATATTTCAATACCAATCTCGTCACAGAAGAAAATAACATTATGGCCACGTCTGGAGACAGAAAACAAGGTAAAAATCACATTAAACTTAACGATAATAACATCCGGTCTCACGTCAGTTCATCTTACCTCTACTCACCTCATCTCATCTCATCTCATCTCATCTCATCTCATCTCATCTCATCTCACTCCTTCACATATCTCATCCTCAAACCCTGACTCATATCACCTCAGTCACTTCAAAAATAGCTAAGCACGAAACATGCTTGACTTGGGTGCCGACGAAAATTGTTCCAATCCTCAAAAGATTGTTCTTAAATATCTATCGGTATCGCAATTTTACAATCCCCTTTTCTCGGTCCTGCTGTGAATGAACGATCAACTCGGTGGATCTGCCTCCCTCTTTAAAAAAAACCTAGATGCAGCAGAGAGCGTTAAACCCATACATATTTTTCTCCTCCTATTCCATGCCACCCTCTCTCACCCCATCCCATTTCCATCCATTCCCATCCCACCACACCCCCATCTCATTTTCTCCATCTCCGCAATTCATCTTATCCTACCTCATCCCCTTCCACCTTCTCACATCCCGTCCTATCCTATTCTATTCCATCCTATCTCATCCGACCCTATTGCATCCCATCCCATCCCATCCAATCCAATCCCATCCGATTTCATCCCATCCTATTACATCCCATCCTATTACATCCCATCCCATTCCATCTCATTCCATCACATCCCATCCCATTCAATCCCATCATAATATTATTATACCATCCCATCATCGTAATATTATTACATCATTCCATCTCATCGCATTTAGTCCCACTCCATCCCATGTAGTTCCGTCTCATCCCACGTCACGTGATCACCTGGCCGCCAGTTCCGCCATCGTCACAGGCTCCCTGGCCAGAACCATAGGATGGTCCACTCCCGTAGCTCCACTCATGGAAAAAGCGCGGGCAAACAGACCACGAGCCTGGGAGCAGAGGGTCAGAACTGACGTGTCGATGGCACCCGCTGACTCGCCGCTCACCTGTACAGGTATATGCACGTGTTCGTTTACGTGTGTGTTGAGGGGAGGGGAGGTGAGTATGTAGATGCATGTATATGTGTGTATGAATGTGTGTGCGTGTAGGGAAGGAGTGTGCGTGTGTGTCAATGTGAGTGTGTGTGTATGTGTTTTTGTGTATATGTGTGTGTGTGCATGTGTGTATGTGTGTGTGTAGTGTG
>NW_004797428.1:34511-35924 GCF_000002075.1 Aplysia californica | reverse complement strand
AAGAGAGAGAGAGAGAGAGAGAGAGAGAGAGAAAGAAAGAGAGAGAGAGAAAGTAAGATGAGGCGGGGAGAGGAGAAAGTGAGCGGAATAAGGGTGGGAAGGATAGACAAAAACTGTTATGCGTGGTAAATGAGAGAGGAGAAACAATGAGATAGAAGCAACAAAAAAAACAAAAAAACAAAAAAAGAATGCAAAAGACATAGAGACAAATAAAGACAAAAAGATGAAGATAGAGAAATAAATCGATGGACGTATATTTAAAGATCTCACGGGGATATAAGAAGATAGAGTAAGAGAACGGAAAGAGAGGGAACGAAAAAAAGCAGACAGACAGACAGACATATATTTATACACCCTCCCCCACTCACCGTGATAGCCTCAGGGTCTCCCCCAAAAGCCCTGATATTGTTCTTCACCCATTTCAGAGCCAGGACTTGATCCCACAGCCCGTAGTTCCCGAGGCTAGCGCTCGAGTTGGTAGACAGGAAGCCCAGGAGACCCAACCGGTAGTTGATAGTGACCACTATGACGTCATTGTGGGTGACCAGAGAGCCAGGCATGTAGAAATCCGCGAAGCCGTTGAGGTTCCCCCCTCCGTGGATAAAGAAAAGGACCTGGAGGGAAACAAAGTGGGTGATTGGAGGGTGCCAGAGGTAGGTTCTACTTCTTATCAGTTGTTCTGTTGTTTTAGTCCGTATATCTGTCTCTTTTCCTAGCACTAAATGGCCATTGGTTTGAGCTTCAGCCCGACGTCGTGTCCTTGGGAAAGGCACTTTACTCGAATTTCCCATTTGGCTCAGTCCTTTCTGAGAAGGACGTTAAACTCGGAGGTCCCGCCTCTTAATTGATCAAATAACTGATCGCTTTTAAGGACAAGCGGGCTAACCTATATTTCGGGGATTTCCGGAAATCTTGACCTACACAAAAAGTGGGTGTTGCCCTACCTATAGGAAGACGTTTGGTTTTATTGGCGTGTATATTTATTTGTATGGTGATAGAGAAAACTCTCCTCGTCTTTTAAAGAAACTGAATAAGGGGCAAAAATGTTACCTTCGATTTTCTCAAAACAGCATTTTTCGGGATAGCCCCCTTGTGCTTAAAAGCGACCAATTTAGTAGTGTTGAAAGGTGCGTTAAACCTATACCAGTTCACCATTTCAACAAATGGCTGTTATGGTGTTGATATGTTTCTCTTTAGTTAGCCTAAACTAAAGGGGAACACCACAAAGGTACTGCGTGGGAATCACGTGCTTGCTCAGAACAAAGTGACAGCTTCGTTGGTATCTTATCTTAAGTAAAATAGGATTAGCTGAAGTTATTATTGTTTATTTTATTAGTTTTAGTAAGAGTTCTACCGCGCTTACAACTGCATAAGGTCATGTAAGCTCTCTTGTTTAGTTTAGTTATATATATA
>NW_004797428.1:33125-34411 GCF_000002075.1 Aplysia californica | reverse complement strand
TATAAATTATATTATATATTTATAAAACAAACATAAAAAGCAAACATATAAATCGTCGAACAAAAGGAAGAGTAATAAATCTGCCCTTTTCACAATTTGAGGCATGCTTCTCATAAGACCTACTACTTTCAACTATACATTGCTCCCCATTCTCCCCCCACTCCCTTCCCCCTCTATAACCCATCCACAACCCTGATACACCCTGCCTTCTACCCCAACTCACTCTCTCTTATCACCCATCCATCCTAACACCATTCTACATTCCATCATTATCCCCTTCCCAAACACAATTCAACCCTATCCCTTCCCCGCCACAATCCACTAACCCTTATCCCTTGATCCACCCTCCTATACCTAATCCACCCCCTACCACTAATCTTCCCAATTCAGCTTTTCCTCTCCTTTACCCCAATTCATGCATCCCCTTACCTACCACATCCACCCCCTTCCCCTACCCCACCCCCATCCACTCCCTTTCCCTATCCTACCCCATCGACCTCCTTCCCACACCCTTCCCCCATCCATCCCCCTTTCCCTACCCTACCAACAATCCACCCAACATATGCCCATTCTTCCCGCATCCCTTCCTATACCCTCATCAACCTACCCTTCCCCTCTCCTCCCATCTCTCTCCTGATCCACTAACCTTGAACACTCCCGATGTCTGACCTACCTCCATCTAACCCCTTTCACCCTGCCTACCCCCCTCCCCCCGGTGGCCCACCCACCTTCAACAATTCCGATGACTGACCAGAGCTCCGCAGGCCGGGTGTGAAGACATTCAGGTATAGACAGTCCTCCTGTCCAGCTCCAAACGAAGACGGCATATAGTTCATCTGGATACAGTAAGGTTTGAACCCCAGCGCTTGGTACTCACCGTCTGGCAAGGGACAAAGATGTAGAGCGAGTTGAAGGTGGGGGATTGGGGGTAGGGGTGGCGTGCGCTTGGTGCCAGGGGTAATATTTGTGACAAAATGGCTGCCAAAACCAGATGACGTCCAAAGTTTTGGAGTCTTTAGAAAGTTCAGACTTACTTGTCTGTGCCTTTGATCAACATTTCTCGGGTAAAATCCACGTACAGTGGAAACTGTATATAACAGGCCCGGTAATAACAGGGAACCGGTAATAACAGGTATTTTTTAAATCCCCGAATTTTCCCACTCTTTGTCTCAATTAAAAGTTATCGGCAATAACAAGGCCTCATCAGAGCCGAATCGGTTATAGCAGGGACAAAACTCGTTAACAAAGTGTAAAAAGTAAGAGAGACAGAGACAGAGAGAGAGAGA
>NW_004797428.1:30416-31671 GCF_000002075.1 Aplysia californica | reverse complement strand
GTAAGAGTGTATGTGTCTAGAGAGAACAACAAAGAAGTATTCTTGCTCTTAGATATTTAATAAGTTATCACGTTGGTCGTTACACGCTTAATGTTGGGTTTAATTATTATTATTTTTAATGTTTGCAGATGTCTAGATGTAACAATAAAAAAGTACCTTTAATACCTTATGTAGGTTGTAACACACTCAGTGTTGGGCATAACCTAATAATTTAGGGATGAGTGACCATGTTTAGAACTAACAAAAAGTACGTTTTTCTGCTCTGTAACCTGTACCAAGCTTTCATGTCAGTCGTTAAACTCTTCGTGTTGGGACTAAATTACTATTGTTTTTGTATATTGATACATGTGTAGATGTATCAACAAACACGTATTGTGTGCACTTAACCCTGTAAAAAATTGTTTTGTCGGTCGTTACACACTCATTGTTGGGCATTAGCTACTATTTGTGTGCTTGTGTGTACGTGTCTACATTGTTAGTTATAGTTAGTTATAGTAGAGGTTTTACGGCGCTCGCACCTGCATAAGGTCATATGAGCGCCAGAAGATTAGAGGTGTTACAAGGGAGTAACAAACATAAAAAAGAAGAAGGGGAGATAAGGACGACTGATGTTTGATAGGAAAGAAGGAGAAAACCACACCAGAGCACCCGCCAACCACCCACTATCTACATTGTAACAAAAACACGAATTTCTTCTCTTTACAGTTTAATAAGTTGTCATGTTATGTTGGTGTTACACACTCAGTTTTGGACATAATATATTTCAATTTTTTGGATGTGTGATCGTGTCTAGATGTAACAAGAAACAAGTATTTGTGTTTTTTAACCTTTAATAAGTTGGGGGTTTTAAGTTTTAGTAGAAGTTTTACGGCGCTCGCAATTATATAAGGCCATATGAGCCCCAGAAGATTAGAGGCGTTACAAAAGAGTAACAAACATAAAAAAGAAGAAGGGGAGATAAGGACGATATATGTTTGATAGGACAGAAGAAGCAAACCACACCAGAGCACCCTCCAACCACCCTCTAATAAGTGGTCACGTCAGTCATTATACCCTGAGTGTTGGGCACAATCTACTTTTCTTTGTTATGTGTGTACATCTGTATATGTACGAACAAACATTATATTTGTATTTTTTCACACAAAAACGATACAAACACAGTACATACTCGCCAACAGACGAACATACACAGACATAGATACAGACAGACAGACAGACAGACAGACAGACAGACAGACAGACAGACAGACAGACA
>NW_004797428.1:26322-28221 GCF_000002075.1 Aplysia californica | reverse complement strand
TCTCTCTCTCTCTCTCTCTCTCTCAAAAGAAACTAACACAAAAACAAAAAACAAAAACAACTACAACTGCAAAAGATCGCTCACCTTTATGCCAGCCATAACAAAATAGAATATTTACAACAATAATATTATTCCGTGTTGGAAAGAAATTATACATATGTGCACCGGTGTGTTGGGATGTGTGGTTTTTTCCAGGGTGTTTCTCTGCAGTACTCATGGTTCTCTGCTAGTGCTGTGTGGTCAGTAGAGCAGGGCGGCTAGGTTCCCGATTATTGAAAGCTAGGAATCGCTGGAATCGACTCCGAACGAATTACTTACTTTCTAGAGAGGTGATTTCTTCTGGTGGTGACCTGGTTGGCTCCGAACATCTTCAGGATTTAGGACAACCCTGATTTCGGAACACTACGAAGCATCAACTTTTATTTTTCAAAAATAAATTCTTTTTTTAAAAAAAGAAAATTTTAAAGATTAGTAACTGGTAACCGCTGTTTGATTTACGTAAAAAGGAGTCGGAGATTTTCTTCCGTGGCATTAATCGTGGGAATCGGTTCCGGAATCGATTCTTCGCCCAGCTCTAGTGGTCAGTGGTATAATTAGAATAACATGAGGCGTGTTCCTACTCTGAGCACAATCCGAGTTCTAAATCCGGTTAACCGGAGCATTCTCACAGCACTTCCCCCTCTCCCCCCCCCCCCTTTCAAAAACGGGATTACCGTTTAACGAGGCTGTTCTATATAGGAATTGAAGGTGATATTTTTTTCATCAAAATCAAGATCAATGAAAAACCCTGAAAATCATACAAACAACCCTACTTGCCCAAAATTTTACGAGCGCCTGATTCCACCGCCTGATACGATAAAAACTAGGCATCATGATGAAATCAGGCGCTCGTCAAAACAGTGAAATCGCAGAAATCGGAATTTTTCCGCCAGTTCGGCAATTTGTTGCAGATTGTTTTAACCTTGTTACTTGGCTCAACGCCTTTTGTGTTAATTTAAAAAGACACTTCTGGGTGGATTTTACTGAAAAACATTGATTAACGCACATAGAGTGTAAATTTTCAGTTTCCAAGGACCCTCAAACCCTGAAAGTCACCGAACCTTGGCTGCCATTTTCTCGCTTATTGTTTTTTTCTGAAACCTGGCGACCACTACCTTCTTCAATCACTTATGTCTCAACTTCTATTCAAGGTCGATGGATATTTTTAAAAAAATAGAAAACAAGACAAACAAAAGAACATTAAGATGACATGAATTACTCCACCTGCTCCAAAATTGACAAGCGCCTGATTCTACCGCGTGGTGAAATAAATAGCGTCCAGAGCTGTGGACAAGTTTCCACTCTTCGACGATAGTTAAGTTCCTCGAAGATTTGGTATGACGACAAGTATATGTAATAACTATTCTTACTACTTTAATTTTAGTAATCTCCTTTTCACATATTTAGTCCACGCACAACTATATTGCAAAACTGTTTAAACATTAGAAAAACCAACATAAATACAGTGTAAGGAAGGATAAATCAAGAGGAAGACCAAAAAGGACGTGGCCTGATGTGGTTACAAAGGTCCTGGAACAACATAACATATATCACAGACGCCACATACCTAGCACAAGACCGAAACCTACATCTCCCCTCGACCTCCTAAGGATACGAGAAGAAGGAAAAATATTTTAAAATTAAAGTTAGCACTGAAGAACAATAATCGGTTCCCCAAAGAAATGGGTACATGCCCAGTTGTGGTCTGCTGTATCAACACGCCTCACTGCAGACCGGCGGAGTAAAGGTATGTGTGGGTTTTTTTCTCTCCATACCTCTTTCCTTTTCGCTGTCTCTCACATTCCTCCTTTCTTTTTTTCTTTCTCTCTCTTCCTCTTTCTCTCTTCTTCTGCTCCTCTC
>NW_004797428.1:23855-25582 GCF_000002075.1 Aplysia californica | reverse complement strand
AGTATCAGAGGAAAGATTTGCGAAAAAATCGCAGTCAAAGTTTGGTGACGTCTAAACCTTGAGTGTCTTTGGAACGGAGCACCGGGGAACAGCGACTCTATTTTTAAAAATAGGAAAACATTTGTCCCGGGAACAGCGACTGCCCTAAGCGAATACCTCGTCGAGATGGTATTGATGATGGTATCGATACACCCGCGACCCGCCAAAAGATTTTTCCATAAACATTTAAAACTATGTCTGATCGTAAAATAATATCAAATTCGGAACCAGCGTGTCTAAATTGAAATAATAAGTCGCGGATGACTGTTTTTCTTACAGGATTTAGAAGATCTCAAAAAGAAGTATTTTATATTATAGATTCCATCAAGATGGCATCGTGTAGTATTTTCCTATCACAAAGAGGACAGACACAGTCACTTTTAACTGATCTTATAATAGACACCCCCCCCCCTCCCCACATGTGAAGTGACAAGTGGGAGGCTGTGACGCAAAAATTACTTTGAGGTTTGCCGCCGCGCGGGATTAATTAAACTTTGCGCGCAGAATTTTCAAAATAATTATCGCAGCTAAAAACTGTTTTCATTTTCGAAATCAGCATATCAAAATAAGCAAGGTGGCTCACATGGAACCTGATTTTGTGCCATATTTTAAAACTTGAGCAAACTTTGTTTTTGAATTGTTTATTCTCGATCCAAAGTTGTGTATCAAGGTCACCCAGTGCGTTGTAAGTGCATCTGACGTCAAAGTTGCTAGGACTACACACTGCACACTAGATGTCTACTATCTACTAAATGTACTGCCATAGATGTACACTACAGTCACTGTACAGTGTAAGGTATGGTGATTTGCTCAAAACACACTGCTATTCTCTTTATTGAGATGTAGAGGCCTACAGATCCCTCGAATGTCTGTTGACGATTAAGTCCAGAGACTACAATATCAAATTATTAAGAGAGGGCGTAGGGAGAGTTTGTGTCATAGAATTTTGTGCTAATAACTTCGTGAGCTTCTTTTTTAAAGTTTGTTAAGTAACAACACACAGCATGCAGGCAAATTGTTGCGAAGAGTCATCTGGCGTTAGAAGAAGGAATTTCCCCCCAATTGAAAGGGAATTGGACTCTATGGAAAGTGTAAACCGAATATGGAGTTTGATAAATCTGACAGTTCTACTAATACAAAGAATGTAATATGATTTATCGCTGAGAGTAACCTGGGCTTTACATATCAACCCTTTTCACGGCAACCTATTTATATCCCTTTGACCGAAAACAGGGTGTAACACACCCGTACCTGTATTATACAGTGGGTTCCAAAAGAAACTTGATAATGTAGTCACCCAATAATCGGGTTAAAGCCTTGCACTACCCATGCACACAGCATACCATTTAAAGCTAAATAAATTCTGCTTCATCTGACACAATAATAGTTCATTTATGTTAAGAGATGCTCGAGATAATAATATGGTTTTTTGTTTCTGTTTCTGTTTCTGTTTTCATTTTATCTCTCTCCATCACTCACACGTACATGTAAGCTTCATAAAACGACTCCAATCATAAATCCGCATGCGTGTTTGTTTATTTGTTTGTTAGTTTGGTGTTTTTGTTTTCCTATTATATTTGCTTTATTGATACACACACATATTATATCTATGCTTCATAAATTAATGACACTCATCAAAATTCGAGTGCGTGTTTGTTTGTTTATTTGTTTGTTTGTTTCGTGATTTA
>NW_004797428.1:18132-20987 GCF_000002075.1 Aplysia californica | reverse complement strand
TCTATGTCAACATCAGTCAGTGTACTCTCGATCAGTAAAAAGCAGACTTGTAATGGAAACAGTACAATTTATTTTAATTATCATACTACGTAGAGTAAAAAAACGAACATTTCTTGAGCTAAATTCCCGCGACAGATGAGGACCAAGCTCTTTAGTGCGCACTTTCTCTTCTAACTGTAGCCTGCTGAATGGCACAAGAAGGCACAAGAAGCAAAGCGTTAACGTGATTCATCTAGATTTTTATAGAAAGTCAGTTAGAATCTGCAGGATATCCCGTAATCTAGATCTGTCGATATATACAACTGTTTCTAATATCTAGATGACACCGTATAAAAGAAGCAATAAAGTGAAACAATACTAATAACTCACTATGCACACAATCTGAGAAGATTTAAAGATTTCTAATTACTTCGTGCAGCACCTACAACCAGACTCAATTTGAATATTTACCTTAACAGGACTTGCTGCTACACAATAGAGGGCGAAAACAGTTCGATACCCATTCTTCATTGAGTTACCGTAGACTCTACTAGTCTAGTACTACTAGTGTAGTAACCTAGATAGGCTAGCGGTAACTTGGATCAAATTTTAAGCTTGCACCAAATTGGTGCTGCGAACTGGAGTTTCACGCATCTTTCTTCTTGTGCGGGAAGGATGATGCATAGATTTCTCTACAGTGACAAAAATGACTTTGGTGCAAAGATTTTGCTTGCTCCCAGCAGACACTACCGCAAGCAGTGCGACGAGCATAAACCATCCTCGCTGTCTGTCTCTTCACTGGCGCGCGCGCAGCCAGCGGGTGACGGATCGCAAGGATGTAAGTACTGCTAGTACTAGTATGTAAATCTAGAGCATTGACTGGTTTAGAACAATTAGAAAATGGGGGAGGTGAAGGCCAGGATTAGGTGGAGCGCTTGCACCAATTGCACCAATGGCGCCCCGCCACTGGAGTTCCTCCATGATGCTTTACAGTTCGTCCTTGCTCGGAGGCTGCAGTGGGAATTCCCGGATCCATTCTGGGATCTGCTGTTGGAACAGTCTCAGGCGGTCTGCCTTGAGGTGCTGAGCCAGGCTGGGAGCCGAGCTAAAGGCCAGGTACTGACCCTTGACGGGGTCATAGGGCGGCCATGTTGGGGGCGCCTTGCCACTGGCTCCTTTTGGCACTTCCGGTTTTCTGGGGATAGAGAGAAGAGAGATGGTGGGGGGGGGGGGGAGAAACAATGACTTTGGATGCATTCATAAAGCAGGAAGCCATCACTCAAGAAATTCATTGTTCATCGTTTCAAGAAGCAACATCCTTGCATTCTGGACATCTCCATTGATGCTTCGTTGCTCTCTACAAAATGTCGCTAAGGGTCTTTCTACTGATTGTGCCAGTGCATATCTGGTTAAACGTTCTTCTGTTCTTTCCTGTAAGGGAGCAAGATTTCACTCAAGAAATAGAACCCGAAAGTATTGATCAATGATAACATCATCATCGTTTGACTCTTTCACCCTGGTATTGGGAATAGGCCACCAAAAAGAACTCTCTATGCATCTCTATTCCGAGCAATCTTCTCCACCTCCAGCAAGCTATGTCCTAATACACCTGAGAGCTGCCTCTAGATCTCATTCACTGGTGGATCGCATTGTGCATGACATACATTGAGACAAAACAAAACTATGTCCCAATACACCTGAGATCTGCCTCTAGATCTCATTCACTGGTGGATCGCATTGAGCATGACATACATTGAGACAAAACAAAACTATGTCCCAATACACCTGAGAGCTGCCTCTAGATCTCATTCACTGGTGGATCGCATTGAGCATGACATACATTGAGACACAACAAAGCTATGTCCCAATACACCTGAGAGCTGCCTCTAGATCTCATTCACTGGTGGATCGCATTGAGCATGACATACATTGAGACACAACAAAGCTATGTCCCAATACACCTGAGAGCTACCTCTAGATCTCATTCACTGGTGGATCGCATTAAGCATGACATACATTGAGACACAACAAATCAGGTGGTTTAGACACGTTATGAGAGCGGGGTCACAACAGCCAACTTTTAAAAGGCCTACAACATCCAATTCGATGATTCAAGGTAAAAGGAAGACCAAGAAAAAGATGGATTAGTGAAGTCAAAGAGACCCTTCAAGGGAACAGTATGGGGATGTCCCCTTTTCCAATGGGACACATTCAAAGAAATATGTGTCACGACGTCGTGGAATTAGGCGCCTGTCAATTTTTGGCATATGGGGTTATTGGTATCATCTTTATGTCTGTTCATTTGCCTTTTTTTAGGTGAAAAAAATATCCATCTGTGTTGAAAAAACTCGATATATTTGCCTTTAAAGGAGGTACGGGTTGCCTGGTTTCAGAGTTAAAATTAGTGATAAAATTGCCAGCAAGGTTTAGTAACTTTCATAATCTGAGAGTCCTTCGAAACTCAAAATTTGAATTTTTTGTGCCTTTGATCAATGTTTTTCAGTAAAATCCATACAAAAATGTGTGCTTAAATTGCCCAGAGGCCCACAAAGTGCTGATTTCTTTGAGTTCATTATTTTGACAAGCGCCTGATTTCACCAAACAAAAACAAACAGCGAAAAAGGCAAATAATAAAACAGGCTAAAATGAAAGGTAACTCACCCAGTCTTGACAAATGATGAGACCAGATCACTGTACTTGTTCTTGAGGTCAGTATCAGCACTTGACCACTTGCTTTCGTCAATCTGATTCGAATAGGAAAAGCCAGGAGGGGGGAGGGGGCGGGGGGTGGGTGGTAGGAGGTTTGAGGGATTAATGAAAATAATTATTATCTATCAATATTTTAGTAAGTGTCTTACGGCGCTCGCCATTGCATA
>NW_004797428.1:15179-17205 GCF_000002075.1 Aplysia californica | reverse complement strand
CATCACCATAAGCACTACCATCTCTGCCATCTCTACCCCCACCACAACAATAACAAAAACAACAACAACAACCATCACCACTTCCAAAACATCCACCACCACCATGACCACCACCACCACCACCACCACCACAACAACAACAACAACAACAACAACAACAACAACAACAACAACAACAACAACAACAACAACAACAACAACAACAACAACAACAACAACAACAACAACAACAACAACAACAACAACAACAAAACAACACAACAAAACTATAAAGAGCAACTACCTCAGGCCAAAGGGCTAGAACTCACAATGGCCGCTGGATCGGAAATGTAAAGAAAAGTAAAGTAACAGCAACTACCTTCCTGATCTCTCACCTTATAGTCCAGAATTTGTTTTACTTCATCATGGCGGACATCAAAGAGGTAAGACAGATCAAGCCCGTGGGTGGTTCCTTTGTACGGGCCGACCATGAACTCTGGGTACTCATCAAAACGAAGCAGGTACACCTGGACACACACACACACACATGGAGTACACGAAGATCTATGACATCATCATAGCATTATACACACAATGGAGAACACGATGATCTATGACATCATCATCTATTATCTATTTGTGGTGGCCAAATTTTGCTATTCAAAAGGCTTTTTAATGGGTTCATCGATCGACATGTGATTTTCGCAAAAAGATTCTTTAGAATCTCTAGATCATGACGCCCTTCCTTTTTTCAGTTTTGAGACAGTGTTGCTGCAAAAAGCTACATTTCTTTATTTCGCCGATCGCTTTAGTAAGCCGACGCTTCTGTCTTGTAATTTTAGAAAATCCGCCAGGTTTGTTTATTTCAAGTCGTACTTTCGTTCGATACTATTGCGCATTGTCGCGCAGTACTGGGCACTATTTTAAGTGTGTCGCCCGTATAGATCTAGCCTCATGTTTTCTTTTTCTACCAATTACTTTCATTTGATGTTAATGCACCGATCATTCTTTTCATCGAAAAGGGGCCCAGCTAGTAGCATTATATACACAATGGAGTACACGAAGATCTATAACATCATCATAGCACTTTATACACCATAAAGAACGTGAAGATCTATGACATCATCATAGCATTATATAAACACAGGGAGAACACAAAGATCTTTAGTTTGGTTTTAGTACGGTTTTACGGCGCTCGCAACTGTATAATAAGGTCATATGAGCGCCAAGGGGTGGATGCCAACAGAGAAGTCCAAACGCGGAATCAAGCTTACTCTAATTACCTCTCTAGCCTCAACAGCAAAAAAATCTGCTTTGACTATCAAGGCACCCCGGAATTAGAAGTCCACAGAAGAGTGACAAACATACAAAAGAAGTAGAAGAATAATGACGATAGTAAGGATGAGGAAAGAAAAAGCAGCAGTTCCCCCTGTGTTGTTCCGGGACAGTACGAGCATGAGATTGATAAATCATCCCATTTATAATTCTACTGTCCTGGACACACACACAGGGAGAACACAGATATCTATGACATCATCATAGCATTATTGTGAGGCATCGTGGAGAAATCAGGCGCTCGCCAAAATAATCAAAATGAAAGAACTGGCCTTTTTATACAGGTTTGTGAATTTTTATCGAATTTTTTGTTTTTGGCTCATAATCTCTCATGCCCATTAAAGAACACATTTCTATGTGGATTCTACGAAAAAAAAGGTGTTTAGATGCACAAAAAAGTACATTTTTTTGTTTCATGGACTTCCAAGCACCTCACTAATTTTACCTATGAAACCAGGTGACCCCCACCTCCTTCATTTACAAATATCTCAACTGGCATTTAAGTCAAATGGATATTTTTTTTCATCCAAAGCAAGACAGATGAACAAGCTTAAAGATGATACCAATAACTCTATATGCCCAAACATTGACAATAGCTTGATTCCACTACGTAACAGTATTTCACATTTATACTGATGACTCATTTGCATTCCATCATGGCAGGTTTGTGGTAACGCAGAGTAGCTTTCTACACACACACACACACACACAC
>NW_004797428.1:14123-15079 GCF_000002075.1 Aplysia californica | reverse complement strand
CACACACACACACACACACTCACACGTACACACCTGCTCCTCGGTCATTAAAGACTTGTTGTAGTCGAAAAGCGCGTTGAGAAAACCCCCCTCGTTGTTGACCACACTGACCAAATAATCTTTTTCATAGAAGCCAATACTCTCCAAGTACGCCGAGTCCGAGAACAGATCTTTGATCTAGGAAAGTGTACACACAAAGTTGGGGAGGGGGGATTAGGGGTATGGTGTAAGATTAGTAAGCATTTCATGATACTTGCAACAGAATTAGGTCATATCAGAGCCGAAGATTTGAGGTGTTGCAAGAGACTAACAAACAGCCCCCCCCCCCTCCGAACTACCTTCTATCCAGTTGAGCACGCTTATCCAAGCACAGATAATTGAGTTTACATAGACAAAAAAGGTGATTCCGGTAAGGTCCCGCTGTAGGGATGGACCGCAGCAGCGGGGGCCGCTATAGTCATGTTTTATTGTGTCCGTTAGGCTACAGGACTCGTAAATCGTGAGGTTGCGGGTTCGGGGGTTCGAGCCACGGGCCCAAAGTTGTGTCCTTGGGAAAGGCACTTAACACGATTTTTCCTCACTTCACCCAGGTGGGAATGGGTACCCGGCCATAGACAGCGAAAGATAGTGTCAGTATATTAGTGTTTTAGCCCCTATAAATGGCCGCTTGCACTGTACCGCTTTCTATACTCCGTATAGTGTGCAGGTGTTCTGCTCAAACCGACAACCCAGCCCTGGATTTGTTGAATGATAGGTATGTATATCGCATAGTATGCTTCCTAGGAAGTTGAGGTTGTTTCAGAATGTTCTCAGGTCTGCTGGGGTAATAGTATAGATTGTAAAGCGTATAGAGCTTGCTGTTGAGCGGGGATTGTTGCTATACAAATGCTATCTATTATTATGAAAAGACACTGTAAATAACTCACTTGCTATACAAAGGCTACCTATTATTATGA
>NW_004797428.1:5900-11445 GCF_000002075.1 Aplysia californica | reverse complement strand
GGTATCATCTGAAAGCTGATTTATGAGCCTTGCTTCTTATGAAATAACGTTTCTACTTATCTTGAAAAGAACTCAAGATATCTGCTTTTGAAGGAAGTGACGTCACCTGGTTTCAGTTGTGAAATTAGCGAGAAAGTGGCAACTCAAATAGCTAAGGAGCCTTTGAAAACTTAAAAATGACATATTTTGTGACTTTAATCAACGTTTTTCAGTAAAATTCACAAGGAAATGTGTTTTTATATGGAAATAAAAGAGGTTTAGTCAAAAAAGTAAAAATTCAATATAAATTTCTAAACTAGTGGGAAAATGTCTGTTTCTCCGATTTCGTTATTTTGAAGAGCACCTGATTTCACCACACTTATTCCATCTCATCCCATCCCATCCCATCCTGTCTCATCCCATCTCATCCCATCTCATCTCATCTCTCCCCATCCCATCCCACCTCATCCCATCTCATTCCATCTAATCCTATCTCATCCCATCTCATCCCATCTCACCCCATCCCATCTCATCTGTCCTCATCCCATCCCATCGCATCTCATCTTATCCCATCTCATCCCATCTCATCTCATCCCATCCCATCTCATGTGCTCACCTGGCAAGTATGTCTGTCATTACCACAGGCTCCCTAGCCAGAACAATAGGATGGTCCACTCCCGTAGCTCCACTCATGGGAAAAGCGCGGTTAAACAGACCCCGGGCCTGGGAGCTGAGGGTCAGAATTGACGTGTCCATGCCGCCCGCTGACTCGCCACTCACCTGAACAGGAAGTTAGAACATGGGTTAAACAGGTGATTCACGTTTTGTTTGTTTGTTTTAGTAGAGGTTTTAAGGCGCTCGCAACTGCATAAGATCATATGAGCACCAGAAGAAAGATGTGTTACAAAAGAGTAACAAACATAAAAAAGAAGGAGGGGAGAAAGGATGATATATGTTTGATAGGAAAGAGGAAGCAAACCACACACAGAGCACCCGCCAACCTCCCACGTGTTTTGTTTGCTTGAGAAAAGAGAAGGAGAAACAACAGAATAAGGGTCATTTGTATCACAACACAGTGGAATCAGGCGCTCTTCAATTTTTCGGCCTACGGAGTTACTAGTATCCTCTTAAAGAATGTGCATTTGTCTCGCAATATACGAATAAAAAACCTACCCTTGAATTTCAACAGAAGTCAAGATATTTTCGATTTAAGAAGGTGGGGGTTGCCTGATGTCAGAGGTAAAACTAGTGAGAAAATGGCCGCCAAAGTTTGGTGACTTCCAAAGCTTGCGTGTCCCTAGAACTGGAAATCTACATTTTTTGCGCCTTTGATCAATGATTTTAAGTAAAATCCACACATAAATGAGTTTTTAAATTTATATAAAAGGTGTTGAGCCAAACAAAAAAATCGAGAAAAAAAATTGCCAAGGGCAGAAAATATTGTTTTGTCTGATTTCATGATTTTGACAAGCCCCTGATTTCACCACAATGCTTCACACTTACTGTAGAGAAAAAATTAAAACAGACAGACTGACCAACACAACAGGGGGAAAGTAAAGAGATAGGAGACAGAAAGAGAAAACTGATGATAGTGAAGGAAAAATAAAGAAGGAGAATGGCAATGGAAGGGAGAGAAGAATAGATAGATAGAGAGATAGACAGACAGACTGATAGATAGACAGAGAGGCAGACAGACAGACAGACAGAACTACAGACAGACAGATAGACAAACAGACAGACAGACAGACAGACAGACAGATAGACAGACAGACAGAGACAGAACTACAAACAGACAGACAGACAGACAGACGGACAGATAGACAGAGAGGCAGACAGACAGACAGACAGGCAGACAGACAGACAGACAGGGGGCTCTCGTGTCCTAGAGGTTAAGGTGTTGGCCTCTCATTCAAAGGTCCCGGGTTCGACTCCGGGTAGCGACCAAAAAATTTTCTTCTCTAAAATTGTCTCCTTTCACATCCTTTCCTGATCTCTAACAATGTTCTGTTGTCTGCTTTCATTTCCACTTTCTGCCCCCACCTCCTCACCTCCTTTGCCCCCTCCTCTGGGCTCCTGACTCTTTCTGCAGCCTTTCTACTGCTACTCCTTGGCTCCTCCTAACTGCTGTCTTTCTGCCACCCCCTGATCTTCTGGTAGGAAAGATCTACACCTAGCCTTCTCGGACAAGGGCGAAAGATCTCGGAGGGCCCGTGTGCAAGTTGCGCACGTTAAAGATCCCTTGGTGGTCTAAAATTGATAAGAGTAGGCTTCGGCCGCCACCCGGGCAAAATTCAAAATTTCCTACCAACGAAAAAGTATTAGGTGTGTCCCGCGCGCTCATATGAATTAGGTGTGTCCCGCGCGCTCATATGACCTTATGCAGTTGCGAGCGCCGTAAAACCCTATACTAAACAAACAAACAAACAGACAGACAGACCGACAGACAGAACTACAGACAGACTGACAGACAGACAGACAGGCAGACAGACAGAAAAGATCTGAACAAAACACATACCTCAAAACTACGCTCTAAATAGAAGCAACCTATACAACACACCAGTTTGCTTGCTTTATGACGTTTTCAAAGAAACAGTTCAATATCTGCTCCTCAAATGTTCCAAACTACATGATCTCCGACAGCAACTTCTCCCACTCATCCCTGCGACAGACTAAATACCTAATCATTGCCTTTCTCACTCTGCACCGAGGTACAGACCACGGACAAACACCTTCCACCGTTTTCTATCCTGGTCTAGCCTCTTGACTCCATGTCTTCCCACTTTTCTGTACATCAATTTCGGTGATTTTTCTCCAAGTTCCACGCAGACTTCCCCTTGATCTTTTACCCTGTGGATTCCAATCCAACACTGTCTTTGTTATGCAGCTGCCTGACTCTCTGAGAGTATGTTATATCCATCTCCACCGCCTTCTTCCTACCTCACCTCTGACTGGGATCTGTCTTGTTTTCCTTAACACTTATTCATTGGCGACCCTGTTTGTCAATCTGATCCCCAGTAACTTTCTTAGACATTTGTTCAAGAAAACCTGGATCCTCTTTTTGCAAGTCTGTCAATTGATTGTCGAAGATTTCCACCTATATTAACACGGCACTGAGCAGAAAGACGCACGCTCAAAGGCCATTGGAATATCAACAATAACAACAGTACACCCCCTCTCTACACAACAACAACAACAACAACAACAACACATCGGACCCAATCTGTCCGTTGTGCAGCAAGGAGCCCCACAGCTTGGAGCACTGGCTGCAGAGATGCTCCTCTACGGAGGTCTGGCAATGGCATCTCTTTGGGGAGGATTCAGGAAGGTTGGACTGCCTCATCCGCTACCCAAGAGAGGCGGTGGCCCTGACGAAGAGCACGCTTTTCAGAACACCAATCAATTCAGAAGAATAGCCTTTCTCTCTCCGCAACCTCTCTCCACAAATACACACACACACAACAACAACAACAACAACAACAACAACAGTAAGAACAACAACAAAAGTAACAACAGCAACAACAGCAACAACAGCAGCAACAGCAACCGCAACTGAAAAACAAAACAAAAAAAGAGACTTTCATCCTACCCATTTCACTCACCGTGATCGAGTCCGGATTACCACCAAACATCTTGATATTGTCCTTCACCCATTTCAGAGCCTGGACTTGATCCCACAACCCGTAGTTCCCGAGGCTAGCGTTGGAGTCGGTGGACATAAAGCCCAGGAGACCCAACCGGTAGTTGAAAGTGACCACTATGATGTCAGTGCGGGCGACCAGAGAGCCTGGTAGGAAGGTATCTGCGAAGCCGTTGATGTGCCCTCCTCCGTGGATATATACCAGCACCTGGAGGAAAACATACAGAGTACAGAGTACCTTTCAGAGTCTGGTGAAAGATGAAAAGTGGAGAAATGGTGTAGGTTTAACCCTATCCGTACGCACTGGGGTCATTTTGTGTCCCTGGGGTTGTATTCTTCACATTTTAGAATACTTCTAGTACGATGATCTCTTTGAAACTTTCAGTATTTCTCAAAAAAATGATTTCGACAGAGTGTTATGCAAAGCGTACGGACCGGATTAACGACTAAATTTCCTCTTTGGAAACTGGTGGCACAGAGATCCCCACGTCGTATGGATACGATAGTAAAACACGACGTACGGATAGGATTAAGTGGTGGCACAGAGTTACCCATGTCGTATGGATACGATAGGAAAACACGACGTACGGATAGGCTTAAGTGGTGGCTCAGAGTTACCCATGTCGTATGGATACGATAGTAAAACACGACGTACGGATAGGATTAATGAACCTATCAACACTGTCAGGTTATTTAAGAAGCGGGGCATCCGAGATGAACGTCCATCACCGAAAGAACCGAACCAGTTGGGAAATTCTGGTAAGGTCTTTCACAGGGACACAACGGCGGACCGAGCTGAGGCTCGAGCCCCTGAACCTGCAATCTCATGATTACGATTCCCGAAGCCTGCTAAGCATGAGGACATAGACACCGTCCGTGACTGATGGGAGCGAAAATGGTCAGAGGTGGAGAAAGAACAATAACTGTGGCAACGTGGGGAAATGAGGCGCTCGTCAAAAACAAAGAAATCGAAGAAAACAACATTTTCCCATCTGTTGGGCAATTTTATCGATTTTTTTAGCTAAACACTTTTTATAACTATTTAAAAATACACTTCTGTGTGGATTTTACTCAAAACCTTGATTAAAAGCCTCCCTACCCCCAACCCCAGAAAAAAAAGTAAAGGAGCATTTTGCAAGGACTCTCAATCTATAGAAGTTACCAGACTTTGGCTGCCATTTTCTTGCTAATTTTACCTCTTTCAATCGGAAATATCTCAACTTTTATTCAAGGTAGATGAGCATTTTTAAAAATCGAAAGTAAGTCAAACGAACAAGCTTTTAGGTGATACCAATAGGTCCACTTGCATAAAAAATTGACAAGCGCCTGATTCCACCGGGCTGTGACAATGCGGACTGATAACATCAAGGCATGGAGATGTCTTAGTCACCACCTCAGAATTACAAAGTTCTCTCCTCTCAGTTGGCTCTAGTTTTCAGAAATTTGATGCTAAAACTTTTGAGTCCCACAATGTCAAGCCTTTTCCAATATACAATTCTTTGAATATCTTGATGACGACTCCGAATAAACTTACGGTTTTGATAGAGCGGATAGGGCATTTGATTTCTGAGCTCATGGTCTTATTTACTCCAAACGGCCAAACATGTCAGACAGAAGTCTGTATCTCTGAGGAGGCAAACACATTCTTCTTCTACTTCTTCTTCTTGTTTTCTGTTGTTTTTCTTCTTCTTTTTCTTCTTCTTCTTCTTCTTCTTCTTCTTCTTCTTCTTCTTCTTCTTCTTCTTCTTCTTCTTCTTCTTCTTCTTCTTCTTCTTCTTCTTCTTCTTCTTCTTCTTCTTCTTCTTCTTCTTCTTCTTCTTTTTCTTCTTCTTCTTCTTCTTCTTCTTCTTCTTCTTCTTCTTCTTCTTCTTCTTCTTCTTCTTCTTCTTCTTCTTCTTCTTCTTCTTCTTCTTCTTCTTCTTCTTCTTC
>NW_004797428.1:4517-5672 GCF_000002075.1 Aplysia californica | reverse complement strand
AAGCCCAGGAGACCCAACCGGTAGTTGATAGTGACCACTATGATGTCAGTGCGGGCGACCAGAGAGCCTGGTAGGTAGAGATCTGCGAAGCCGTTGAGGTTCGCTCCCCCGTGGATATATACCAGCACCTGGAGGGAAACATACAAAGTTCAGAGTACCTTTCAGAGTCTGGTGAAAGATGAAAAGTGGAGAAATGGTGTGGGTTTAACCCTATCCGTACGCCCTGGGGTCATTTTGTGCCCCTGGGGTTGTATTCTTCACATTTTAAAATACTTCTAGTACGATGATCTCTTTGAAACATTTCAGTATTTCTCCAAAAAATCATTTCGACAGAGTGTTATGCAAAGCATACGGATCGGATTAACGAGTAAATTTCCTCTTCGGAAAGTGGTGGCACAAAGATCCCCACGTCGTATGGATACGATAGGAAAACACGACGTACGGATAGGACTGAGTGGTGGCACAGAGTTTCCCACGTCGTGTGGATACGATAGTAAAGCACGACGTACGGATAGGATTAATGAAGTTATCAACACTGTCAGGTTATTTAAGAAGCGGGGCATCCGAGTTGAACGTCCATCTCCGAAAGAACCGAACCAGATGGGAAATTCGGGTAAGGTCTTTCACAGGGACACAACGGCGGACTGAGCCGAGCCTCAAGCCCCCGAACCTGCAATCTCATGATCGCGATTCCCGAAGCCTGCTAAGCATGAGGACATAGACACCGCCCGTGACTGATGGGAGCGAAAATGGTCAGAGGTGGAGAAACAACAATAACTGTGGCAACGTGGGGAAATGAGGCGCTCGTCAAAAACCAAGAAATCGAAGGAAACAACATTTTCCCGTTTGTTGGGCAATTTTATCGATTATTTTTTTTAGCTAAACACTTTTTATGACTAATTAAAAATACACTTCTGTGTGGATTTTACTGCAAAACCTTGATTAAAAGCCTCCCTACCCCCAACACCAGAAAAAAAAAGTAAAAGAGCATTTTGCAAGGACTCTCAATCTATACAAGTTACCAGACTTTGGCTGCCATTTTCTTGTTAATTTTACCTCTAAAACAAGGTGATCCCCACCTCTTTCAATCGGAAATATCTCAACTTTTATTCCAGGTAGATGAGCATTTTTTTAAATCGAAAGTAAGTCAAACGA
>NW_004797428.1:0-1075 GCF_000002075.1 Aplysia californica | reverse complement strand
ATAGACAGACAGACAGACAGACAGACCTACACATACTGACGTATACAGACAGACACAGGCAGACAGACAGATAGACAGACTGACGCACACACAGTTTCCGCTCTCACCAAGAGGCGGTTTGGCCACAGGTTTCCGGAACCTCAAATCTCCCACTGGCGGCTCGGCGTAGGGCACGCCCCTGAAGGCGTGGAAGCTCCGCCCATCCTCAGTGGTCACTGCCTGGCCCACGTACGAGCTGGTTGGTGACGTCACGCGCACTAAGGAAATTGCCTGTACGGTCAGCGTCACGTGACACAAGCACAAGGTCAAGGCCACGAGTCTCAACATCGTAGAAAGATGGTCTGTGGAGGAAACGTCGAAATTTGAGGGAGTTCTTCTCATTTTGATTTGTTTTTTTGTCCTCATTTTGATTTGTTTTTTTGTCCTCATTTTGATTTGTTTTGTCTTCTGCATTATTAGTTGTTGTTTCGTTTTTAGATTGGAATAAGGTGGTGCTACGGATTAATTAATTGTTCTGATCTGGGTTGTTTTGTTTTTTTAAATGTTTTTTGTTGTTTCTGATTTGTCTTGGAATGCGACGATGTGAAAGGTTTGTTCTACTTTGTTCTATTTTGATGTGTGCTTTGATTTCGGAACGTCGTCATGGGAGGGATTTGTTCTGATCTGTTTTGTTTGGCTATGTTTTGTTTCTGATTTGTTTGTTGCGTCGTTGTACGAAGGATTTATTGTGAAAACTGAAACTGTTTCCATATCATTTATTTGTTTATGTCTATGGGTCGTAGAAGACATGTGCCAGGCACATTCCGGAACTTCTGGACATATCTTTAGAAGATCTTCTCGTATCAATAATGAAGAATAAAGAGAAGTAACAAAGACTCAGGAGAGCCAATGGGTTCATTCGAGAACCTAGGAACCGTGAGGTAAAGCGAAAGTAATATATTATGGAGACTTAAGGCCTTGTTCCATGATACGTATTTTGCATGACTGTGACCAGTGAGCAAGCATTGGTTAAACTGACGAGTGGTCAAGTGCGGGTTTATAATGAAAATGACGTGAGAGGGAGATAGATAGATAG
>NW_004797427.1:1352597-1356805 GCF_000002075.1 Aplysia californica | reverse complement strand
ATGTCTCTCTCTCTTTCTCTCTCTCTCTCTCTCTCTCTCTCTCTCTCTCTCTCTCTCTCTCTCTCTCTCTCTCTCTCTCTCTCTCTCTCTCTCTCTCTCTCATAATGCACTGCCAAGGCTAAAGACCCAGCTTATTTCACACTCCAACTATTATCCACGCACGTATAGTTCTTCGAGACACGACGGAGACGCAACAGACTTTCCAGTCAGCAGACACTTCAACCAGATTTTCCTCGAGCTGGACTTCACCCGCTGTCTACACCGACCAACCAGTGCTCTTTTATGAAATTTCACAGATCAAGTTACGATGTCCACTCAATGTCGACCAAAAGGTGGGTACTAAAATTCGATCCACGAGCAAAATTATTAACAGATGCGCTGTAGCGGACGGTGTGTGTAAAGACAGGTCTAGCGGCCGATCAAAAGGCCCCTGTCCTGACAACAAGAGAGGCAGCAGTGGCCTGAATGTAACAACAAGGAGATTTGCCATTAGTTGGGTAGCCCACTTTCGCAGTAAACTGTTTGAAATACCGTACTGCAGCGCTGTTTTGGTAAGCCACGATCGTGGTAAGGTACCAAAGTCAAAGAAAGAGACAGAAGCATGGTTACTGACTTCAGAGTTTGTTATAGTTGTTGCTGTCGTAGAATAAGCAGTTAATACGACAGCATTTCGATAAGGGCATATATGTGGATGATAAAGATAATAATACAGAAAAGAAACAGAGAAAGGATCAAACTGCAGCACAGACCGAGCGCCCACGAACCACAGCTTGCATCATAATGTGAACAACTGAAGGCAATAAATGCCAAACATAATAACAAAAGATGCATCAAAAGCAGTATCATCAAAATGCGACAGTGTTCTTTGTGAAAGTTACAGTAAGTGCTGTACCTGTTCAACTTCTTCATATATATATCAACACTAAAGTAATGCTACGCAAAAGTAACTAGACATATATTCTTTCTTGTTTCAGTAACAACCTGTGCACCCAAAGGCAACATTTCATCATTTTACATGATGGCCAAAGGCAAAGGTAAACAAGACTGTCTTTTTGCTTAAATGTCATTATCACTGTCGCTATCAAGGTGGAAGTTTTTGCTTCTTTTGTCTTTAATTTTGGGTTTATTTGTAGTTGTTTTCCTTCATTTTAAAAAAAGTAGTGTTCTTTGTCCTTACTTTTGTTGTGGCACTCATTTACTTTTGTTATAATAAATGGTAGCTCTTATTTTTGTCGTGGTAGCTGTAGCCATTACTTCTGTTGATGTTGGTTTGGGGGGGAGGGGGACTTCAGATTAAACCCAATGAATTATTGCAGCCAGACTCAACTTTGAAGAAAGGAATTCATTCTAAAATTAAATGCTACTAAAAGTATAGAGAAATTCTTTCTTTTACATTTTGAAAGTCATTGTAATTATAATAATAAACATCCAGTTATAATTATTTTAAAAGAGTAGGGGCCTACTATACTAAACATTTTTTAAAGACCATCTGTATTGGGTTAGAATCAAGAGCCAAAATGTAAGATCTATTTTGCAAAATAGTTATTTCAAATTCATACACATTTACATCACGTATATAAAAATAACAACCCACATAAAATGGAAAGTTATAACATATAAAAATTAAATTCTAGATGAAAGTACTTTATATACATTGCGACAGGTGTGAAGCGACCAGTGAAATGAATACACTAAGAGTATCAGTTAGCTTGAGTGTATTCCACGAATGTCAAAAAGCTCTTCATTCAGTACAACGGAACTTTCAAAAACAGTTCAATCAATAATCCTTGAAAGCTGCTTGAAACTTGCATGACATGATACAAAAATAAGAGAAGGTCAGTGCAAAAAGTACTTCTTTTTTTCTAGACAAACATTACCTGACACTTCTAGATGACCCACTACTTCAGGCCTATATATAAATAAATAAATACATGGTATAACTTATAAGTGTACACCTCATGGACACTGCTACGAAACAAAAAGGAGGATGGAGAATGAGATTCCAGGAGGTATTTAAATCTAGTACATGAAAAATATCAGCTTCAAATTTTGAGAGGAAAGCATTTTACAACGCATGGAAGGTGTTAAAATGAGACATCTTCTAGGTCAGTCCTAAATTTTTCTTCTTCCAGTACAATCCAGATTGGCAAAGAAAACATAAATCATCAAATCAATCGGTCAGCAACAAGAGGTCGATGGCGCTGAAAGACAAGCCTTGCAGGTGTAAGCCTAACTACAGATCTTGAAACACTGAAATGCTCTGCGACTCAGATCAAGTCGAGACTACGACAATTAGGTAAGCAAATTGATCCTACCAACAACATCGGCTGTTTCTTTTTTAGATACGATACACCAAAAAATTAGGAGGGAAAAAATGAACAGGCAGGCTTGGACTGCGAGGAGCTGGGGTACGATTTCATCATTGTCATCATGGTAATAATTTAGATCTAATCTAGATCTAGATCTAGATCTAGATTCTAGAAGTCTAGATTCTAGATCTGCGCCTAAAATTTATAAAAATGTAAGATAAAAATCAATGTCGCCTTCAAACATTTAGTTTTGACCCGAAGGGCTGAAAACAAAACCACCAACTAAATCTAGAATCTAGATCTAGAAGGAGAAAAAAGTTTTCTCCTTTGGAAAGTAAAAGAAAAAAAAAGACATGGAAATCAAGCCTAGATTCTAGATTTAGATCTAGATCTAGATTCTAGATCTAGATTCTACCAGCATAAATTTAAAAGTGCAAGAGGAAAGGGAAGCAACAGTTACAAAATACAGTGAAGAAAAATTATGACAGAGAGTGCCTACCTGCTATCCGAATGACTGCCCGATCCGCAGGGTCAAGCTGGAGTATGCACAACGGTAGTTCACTATAATCCGTGAAATACTGCCAATCTCTATCACTCCAAGGACTCTCCATTTTTAGACTTGTGATCAACTTGAATCCTTGAGAAAAGTCCTAGGTCCACAATAATTCTGCCTCATATCGTTACTCCATCATCCTGTCTGGTCAAATGTGCTGTTAAAATTCTGGAAGGAAATAATAAAACAATTGTTGAATTGCCTTCAAAGTAATGTGGTAGTTATAAAATAAAATAATCAAGCCAAGGCATGCCGTATTGATAGGTTCACCATATGATGAGGAGAAAATGATTGCTCACGCTCTGTCTGACCTGGTCATTTCGACGTGGGTGTGTTATTGTAAGCGGGAGTATCCACACTGTTTTCCGTCAGAAAGATTAGATCTAGAGAGCTACACTCTTATACATAAAGATCTTTTGCCAGTTCTACAGAGCAAAAACGTACATGCTTTACTTACTTGTATGGTGAATTTGTTGATATCGGGATAATTAATAACGGATGATTCACCAGCTGACCCGTGCCGAAACGATGATTCCAGCAAAAATTATGCTAGCAGAACAATGATGGCTGCCGAAGGCAAAATAATTTTAGAGTTCTTTCCCTTGTCCCGTGATTCTAGAGACTTAGTTGTTCATTAGTTATGTCCCATTTTCTCAGTTGTCATTCCCATAGAACTAAGTGAGCAGCTGTGAGTTCGATTTCCTTCATACAGTTGGCTATGTCAGCTTCAATTTTATTGAGTGAGTCATTGTAAGGAATGCCTTGAATTTCAAGGCTTATTTATAAAAAGGAACATCGTTAAATAACACACAGGGAAAGGCAGTAATGCGAAGACGTGGCAGACTTAATCGATAACAAATCGATAACACGGAGTTTTTTAACGGTGTTGTAAGGTTCGTTTTCATTGGTTCGCCTGTCTGTTAAAGTCATCGATGACGATCATCCAAGTCATTCGACAACGCTTGAAGACGCGCTGTTTGGTGCAGGTTTAAAAAAGAAGCATATTTTCGTTATTCATTCAGACTTTTCAACTCTGTTCTATTAACAACAACCAAAAGGCAACAATAATATTAATATGCATACATGGCACATGGAAATAGGCAAATTCATGCTTCTGTTTTGTGCATGACGGTTCAAAATGTACCGAAAAACTATCTTTGGTTTCTGCTTACGAGTCACACAGGCACGTTTTTGCAGTCATTACATTTTTATCTTGACCACAGACTTAATGAATTAAGATTATTTACAATACACAATTATTACCCTGACCAATAATCTAAGATATATAGATCTAAATATATTTAAACAAAAAAAAGAATATAACAAAATAAAACAGTAAAAAATAT
>NW_004797427.1:1350222-1352255 GCF_000002075.1 Aplysia californica | reverse complement strand
GGGGGGGAGTAATATTGGAATCGTGTCGAGGAAGAGCGTGAGTATGTGAGTCAATGTGTGAGTGTTAATTCCTGAGTGGTGTGTATGTGTCTAGTGTGTGTGAGAGAGTGCATGTGCATGTTAATCGTTACAGAAATAGGGCAAGTGGTTAAGCAGAATGGGTGACAATAAATATATTTTATATTTAACGTACTCTTGTACGAGTAAAGGTGGACAGAGAAGAGCAGGGGAAGAGGGGACCAGAGAGAGAGAAAGAGGGAACCAGAGAGAGAAAGAGGGAGAGGGAGAGAGAGAGAGAGAGAGAGAGAGAGAGAGAGGAGGAAGGGAGGGGGAGGGGGTGAGGGGCATGAAGAACGTTACAATGCACAGGTTATCAGAAGGCTACATAACTAGCCTAGTCTGGCAAAGGGGGAACGCTCTCTAGGGCTGAATCATTAAAGATAAGATATTATTTATTATCTCAGCACACAAGCAGCTCAAAGTTCAAAAAGATATATAATTTACCCACGAGTATAGAGAGAACTATCAAGCCAAACAAGAAAGTCTGAATTTTAACAGAATGAATCAGTCTGTTCAGTTTAAGAAGATCTCTTTCCATTCCATACATCGGTTGAATACTAAAATCAAAACAGGAGGATCAAGACAGAATTCCTCACCACCTCGAACCCGAGTATCTCTTCTAACTTGAAGACCAGAGACGAATGAGCATTTAAATAGGCACCCCCCCCCCCCCTCCAAACACACACCCCAATGAAAAAGGCAGAGCCCCGCCAGGACCTTATTTTACGTAAACGAATGTATTTATTAAGAGGTATCGAGGACCCAGTCTCAGGATCATTTACTTTTGTTTAACTATAGATGCTTGTAAGAAAACATTTCCAGTCCAAGGTTGTTCTACTTGCAATTTTGCAAAACTCCCAGAAACACAATACGACAGACGCCGGGCATACTTATAACATAATACAATCCATGATGAAGTAAGAAGTAACGCACTACAATTACCGGTAGGCCCTACACCTTGTTTGACTTAGCAGCGGCTCGGAGCAGCTCACTCTACAGTACCCGGGGTGCCAAAGAAGAACAAAGAAACGTAGAGGATAAAGAGTGGGTAGAAAGGGCATACCAGGCCCTTCTGCTACAGATATATAGGCACTCATGCGCATCTTTACCTGAGATGAATGAGGCGAGTGGCCTTCCAGCGCACACCGCGGTATTAAACAGTGGTACATATTTATCCGATTTTCGTAGAATGTGTGCATAATGACAACTGTCTGTAAATCCGTCTTAAATTACCGGTTAATTCCAGGTTTTCTCGTAGTTGATTCGATTTCTGCAGAACAACAATGTTTGCTTTTTCACAAGAGTCGACTTCGATTTGCCGAGTAAAGAATACAAGAGAAAAGCGTGGTGTAGCTTAGTTTCGGCCTGCTCTGTAATAACAAATTAACAATGATATTTTTATTAGGGTATCCTCAAACAATTAAATCTTCCATGACAGTTTAACAAAAAACAACAACAAAAGGAGTACATTTTAAGGAATCATTCAATTATATTCTTATTTCTCAGCTTTAGCCGGTGCAATTGTAAGGACAACGTCGAATTACCGAACAGCGCGAGATACATCGTACGGGTCAAAAATTCATTTTGGCAAAACCAATACAATACAGTGAAGTAGTACTTGCAGTATGCTTTCACAAGTACTCTGACCCCATCATGCAAACACACATTTTCGAAACAGTGTCTACTCTACTTAATCTGTTGCTAGGGATGCTAGGCTCTTGCACGTGTCCATATGCACAAGGGGGTTCTATTTTTGTTTCGTTTGTGATCTCGGTGCGTTTTTTAACTTTATAAATATAAGCATAAGCCAGTATAGGTGTTGCCCCCTCCTTTTCCTCGTCGTTGTTGTTGTTATTGTTGTTGTTGTTGTTATTATTGTTATTGCTCCTCCACTTCTTCTTCTTCTTCTTTTTCTTTTTCTTCTTCTTCTTCTTCTTCTTCTTCTTCTTCTTCTTCTTCTTCTCCTTCTCCTC
>NW_004797427.1:1345729-1347348 GCF_000002075.1 Aplysia californica | reverse complement strand
AAAGGACAGAAAGAAGGACAGACACTGAGAGAAAGACATTCAGTACCACTGTTGATTCTAGAAAGTTCAAATGACAGCAATGACAGCATAGGCAGAGGTGCAACAGTCCAAAACTCCAATCAGAGAACGTCTTTAGAGCTATTATTAGTAAGGCCTGTAGTGCCTTGCTACTTACCTAAAGTTTGACAATCCTATCTGTCCTCGCCAACCGAATATAAACAAATCCTCGTCCTTCCAGGCCCAAGTGAGGCAGAGAGAAGGGTGGCCGTTATGTTTATATCACCCGGCGACTTATCACGACAAGTCTGGAGTGTCAAGGTGCAGGCCAGAAGAGACGCCCTTAAGAATCAATTTCGAAAAGGGTGCGCAGATAAAAGATTCACCCGCCGGCTAGCGTGTTAGACTGCGGTGCGTGTGTAATGTAATGTGTAAAAATAACGGCTTCCTCAATCCTCAATCGTTTTCCGTACAGCTGTGGCCCGTACCGTAAGGAAATGTAATAACAAACACGCCTGACCCTGAAAATATTGTGCCTGGTAATAGATTACCAAACTGCACGCATGTGTGTATAAAACATGTAAGATGTAGCACAATCTGTCGAAAATAGTCTATCATTACTACTGGAGATAAAATCGTTATACAATGTATCAGAAATCTCCTTCTTTAAAATACGAATCATAACACGAAAGAAGGATCCGTCGAAATTGGCGTGTGATAGAATACAGATGTGCTCGGCTTGTACTGTACACACGGGTAATATTGAGCGAAAAATATCTACCTATCCATAAGAGAGGGAGGAAGAGAGACACCAAGTCCAATAGCTTACAGTGACACACGCGCACACACACGCTCGCCCACACCTCACTCTGTGGCTAACACGGGGTAGTGAGAGTGCAGCCCAGCCCAGCCCAGCCAACACGGACAGGGGAGTGAAAGAACAAACGATCGTGCAAGAAAAAGATAGGAATAATCAAGGAAGAGGGAAGGTAAAAAAAACAACACCCCAGTGTGTGTGTGTGTGTGTGTGTGTGTGTGTGTGTGTGTGTGTGTGTGTGTGTGTGTTTGGAAAGGGGGGCGGGGTACAAAAGGTACGAGGAAAAACATAGAAAAGTAAGTGCTTGTTGTGTTTGTGTATGTATGTGTGTGTGTGTGTGTGTATGTGTGTGTTTGTGTGTGTGTGTGTGTGTTTGTGTGTGTTTGTGTGTGTGTTTGTGTGTGTGTGTGTGTGAGAGAGAGAGAGAGAGAGAAGGGGGAGGGGTTAGTATAATAGAGGAGTGGGTTTGTATGTACATGTGTGTGTGGTGGGATGGGGGGAGGGGGGTGAAGGCAAAAAAAAACTGAGTGTAGGAAGGGGGCGGGGGTCGGCGGAGTTCGACTGTTGTATTTACCTGGACTCGTGTCAGCTGTCTTCCCTCCCCTGGCGAACGTGCGCGATAGAGCGGTGTGACTCATGCCCGGCGGACGGCAGTTATCGGAAGCGACGGGCCTGTCCGCCTGCTGTGTGCGCGTACCGGTCGGAGACCCTGGATCGCGAAGCAGGATACACTGATACGGATACACACATCAGAGTCGCTAACTGTTTGTGGATGTACACACACGCTCTCTCTCTCTTTCTTTCT
>NW_004797427.1:1339600-1341172 GCF_000002075.1 Aplysia californica | reverse complement strand
GAGAGATAGAGAGAGAGAGAAAGAGAGAGAGAGAAAGAAAGAGAGAGAGAGAGAGAGAGAGAGAGAGAGATATTTCTAGTGTTCCTCATACTTCGCAACCTTTGCTGCCAAGAGGAAGTCGATAGCGGCATCTGCTATAGTCATTCGGATTCCTTTGAAGGTTGGATCGAGGAAACTTTTATTTTCTCTCATCACAACACCAGCCGTGGCCAGAACGAGAAAATTGTCAGATTTCCCCCCTGTAAATGATACTTTAAATCATTGATGCACCTACTTATCTCCTCATTTTTTTCCCTTCTTCTACTTCTGCATCCATGCCAAATGTAAAAGGTAGATAAATAAACATACACATACAAGCAACGTGTTCGTTTTTTATTTGTGACATCAAACTACACACCCTGTCCTTCAGACGTTATACATGTATATTTGGAGGTGTCAGAAAAATAAAGAGTCTTAGTCACATTGTGGTCGTTAAAAAAAATAATTTTTAAATAAAAAACACAAAAGCAGCTGGACTTACGCATGACATGAACTATCGAGTTTGGGTAAATTGTAAGGCCAGCCAGTCGTTAATTAATTCAAATGCTATGCTGTGTACTCCCCCCCCCCCTTACACACACACACGGACACGTGTAGTCGTACTAATAACTTCTCTTTTAGCAAAATGTGACTTGGAACCTTTTTTCCGGAGCTCTTCATTGTTATAATTTATTTATATATTTATTTATTAATAGATAGCATTTGTATAGCGCAAATCCCCGCTCAGCAGCGAGCTCTCTGCGCTTCACAATCTATACTATTATCCCAGCAGCACCAAGAGCATTCTGAAACAAACTCAACTTCCTGGGAAGCATACAGTGCAAGCAGCCATGTATATATATAAACCACTAACATACTGACAAGGTCTTTCGCTGTCTATAGCCGGGTACCCATTTCCACCTGGGTGAAGTGAGGAAAATTCGTGTAAAGTGCCTTTCCCAAAGACACAACGTCCGGCCCGCGGCTCGAACCCCCGACCTCGCAACCTCACGATTACGAGTCCGTTAGCCTAACCATAGATTTATTTATTTATTTATTCATTTATTTATTCATTCATTTGTTAACTTATAGATAAATTTATCTATTGTTCACAATGACGAGCATTCCAATTTGTCTTGAATAAGAGTGTCATGTAAATCGAGTGTGCTCTTTTTAGCATGAGTTGAATTAAAATCTTCACAGTACCTAGATCTAGATTTTGCTTAATTTTTCTGTTTATTTCCTGGGACAGCTTCTAAACACCGCGTAAAGAGCACAGTTTGTTAAAAAAAAATCAAATCATGCTAGAGTCCTTTTTTGTGGGATTTTTTTTTACGACTCTGCGGTCACCTGGATTGCGTGTATCGGAGGTCGACGCAAAGACAGAGGGCACATGCCTCTAAACGATCTTACTATGTAAGTACAGATAAGGTGGCTCTTAAATGTACTCGATGCTTGAGCTTCAGACAAAGGTGAAATCAGACATGTCCGGGAGAGAGAGAGATATACATGTATACATGTATCATGAACTAATGATATATGTGTGCAGAGCTA
>NW_004797427.1:1336266-1337266 GCF_000002075.1 Aplysia californica | reverse complement strand
CAAAGGGGACCATAGAAGGCTACAAGTCGGTAGCAAAGAAAAGACTAATTGGAGCTTACAAACTCTTAGATAAAAAACATTCTCAGTGGTAGAACATCGACCCCTACAGCAAGTGAGCCCCTGATTCGACTTTGGCTAGATCAGTCTAGGTAATGCTCAGGTGCTATACAAGTTCCTTGAGTTTTATTTATGTACTGACAATGTTTATTGTTTACAAAGCCTGCCTAAAAATATACATACACGGTACATACATAGTGGGTTGAATGGAGCCTATGGGAAAGAAACGCTTAGGTTTGTAAAAATGATCGTAAAGAGTTAAGTTGCACTTTGGCGCCTTTGTTCTGAGTAAGGACACGGTTTACAAATTCCCGGCACTTATGTATGGGCTGTGAATACACAGAAGTTCTAAAGGTATATGCAGGTGTAATGTGTAGATTTGTATAATCATGTCCTATTTTGGCTTTTGTGCGTTTCTCCCTTTATCGCGAATATATCAACGTTCCCACGGATTCTATGTTAGTTCACAATGAACATAATTTTCTTTTTCATTCTCAAGATGAAAGACCTACCTGGTTAATTCACTATGGCCCTGGGGGATATGAAGAATGACGAACCTGGAGAAGATCGTGGTTCCAACCCCAGGGAGTTTAGGAGTCTGCTTTCGTTCCACGAGTGTTTACTCTCTTCCGTGGTGCGAATCTGCTTCGTTTTCGATCAAAATCACCTTCACAAGAGAACAACAGTGAAATGCTATGTCTAAAGACTAGATTCGTGCCAATTAACTTAGCAGTAACAAAAAATATAACGACAAAATACGCAGGCCTATTTAAGTGCGCTATTCGAAAAGGTCGCGGCATATTCAAATGAATCAGTAAGTTCTTACAGTATACTGAGTCATAATACGTACAGTCAGGTGTCAGATTTTGCTTTATTGGGGTTACAACGTGAAAGCCAGCACAGTTATATTCATTAGCAAAGGAGAAAGAGAGAGAGAGAGAGA
>NW_004797427.1:1332982-1335750 GCF_000002075.1 Aplysia californica | reverse complement strand
CAGAGACAGAGACAGAGACAGAGACAGAGACAGAGACAGAGACAGAGACAGACAGACAGACAGAGACAGAGACAGAGACAGAGACAGAGACGGAGAGACTATGGAACATTAGTGTTGTGACGGGCAGAGGTCAAAGTTCCCATAAAATAAATGAACTATTTTTTTTTCTTTTTCCGTGTGAGACAATGTGGTTAGCTTGCAGTCGCGACAGAGCACATGTTAATTGCTTTTGCAAAGCTGAAACCCAAAAGGTAGTGTGAAATCATGACCTCAGTTAAAGAGATACAGAATTCTCAAACGGGCATGACCTTTGAAAATGTTTTCCAAAACAAAACAAGAAAGAGAGGAGGGAGTGGCAGTAAATTACCTCGAAGGATCAGTGGGGCCAGGGCCTAGATCTATACGTTTATTTAGTTTTAGTTTTAGTAAGAGTTTCACGGCACGTACAAAACAATAAGGTCATGCATAAGCTCAAGAATAGATACGTTACAAGAGAGTAACATACACAAAAAAAGGAGGGCAGATCAGATAAAAACGATAGATGTTTGATAGGAAAGAAGGAGCAAACCACACCAGAGCACCCGCAAACCACCCACTTAGATCTATGTTTTATGGTTTCGCACATAAACCAATCAAACAAAACGTACGAACACTCAAGAGCTAGATCTAAGGTTTTACGTACCTGAGCACACCGTAAACAAAAGTTTTATTTGTTATTTGGAAGTTGTCACCAAAACCATAAAGAAACTTATCAATTTTAATTTTTTTAAATGTACATGTATTTTTGTCGCCCAACGCCCAACCTCACAACAAACATACATGTATTACCTTTACAGTACAGTTGAAAGATTATGAAAAAGTATTTGATTGTTTAATACAATTGACGAGGTCTAACTTTGTGTCCATCCAGTATAGGGAGAAACAAGAAGAAAATTGAGTAAACGATGCCAACCCATTGCCAGCTTTGTCTGATGTCTATCCTTTGCTAGCCCTGTCTGAATTCCTGAACTCATCCAGATGGGACAGGGTCGACGATCGCAAATGATGTATTATGATAACATAATATTTATTGCCCATCGACACACTTTGCTTAGCGGGTGATTGAAGGGCGCCACTGGTAGGTCCTACTTCTTTAATTTCCCACTTTCGTTTCTGTCTGTCTGCCTTACCTTTTTCCCAGCACTAAATGACCATTATATTGTCGATGTGATTCTCTTTACTCAAACTCAAACACTTTGCTTACTTACGAGACAGGCATTTTCGAGTCTGTCAGTCAGGGCCAATCCAGGCTCGGTGTGATACAGAATTCCCACTCAGGAATCGAACTGGTTTCTTCACACCAAGCAATTACACCTCTGTTAGACACCGGTCGGCGATCGCTTTTCCAGAAGCGTTCTGTAGCTCTGCGTTTTGTAGTAACCAAAACACCAACACAAGGACTGATTCAATCCAGACATGTTATCTCAGACAAACTTACGGCACACCGACTGGAGGTGTTGCAGGTCCAGAAGTGGAATAGTAAATGTACTATACGCGAGCATTATGTACCAGTGTAACGTTTACTTTGGTGCATCGCTTGTTTCTCATTTCAATATTCCCCCTACCTTCGTGGGGTTTTTGTTATAACCACCCGGGTAAGCGCCTAGCATTCGAACAGTTCTTTGTCAAAGTAAGCCGTTAGACACAAACAAAAACAAAAGCAAACCAAATTACCCCCCCCCCCCCGAAAAAAGAGGGGAAAAAACTGTTTATAAAAAAAGAAAGAAGAAAGAAAAAAAAATCTCCACTCCTTCCTGACAAAGATCGTCTCTTCCTGATCATTGAAACGACCCACGTGTTCAGCTGTTGTCAAAACGACCTGCATCCTTCCCTAACCGTCTGATGAGATAATGTAAACAAGGACATGGATAGAAAGATTGGGGCCTCCAGAACACGCCATTAATTTGCCATATGGAGAGAGTCTTCAGAGAAACCTGATAAATTTTATAAAACCATAAACATCTTCAGTTGAGTCTGCATTGAGAAAAAAAGAAGAAGAGAAAAAAAAAGAGCAGTCTGCTTTGAGAGACAAAGACCGGGGCGTCCTGGTTTTGAGAGACAGATAGCAGACCAAAACGGAGAAATATTATGTATAGCAGGGAGAGAGGGAGAGACAGACAGACATATATCTACACAAAGACAGACAAACAGAAAGACGTAGCTTCTACCCAGACATACAGACACATTTTAATTTCGGGGTTGGAGTAGGTGGGTTCTTGGATGGAGATGGGGATTATTTTTTGGGGTGTGAGGTGCCTATTTGAAGCAAAGTAAGCTAGATATAGATCTATAAACAAAAAAGCTATAATGAACAAATTACGAGAAACAATCAAAATAGGTAGAACTACATCTCGGTCTTATCCTGCCATCTGGTCAATGCTGTCCAAGTTTTGCCAAACAAGCCGCACCAGCGAAGAGAACACGAAAAAACTATTACTGGCACAGCCATAACTGTCACGCCGAGAGGTAATGCACACTCATAATGTAACCGACCTGTTACACAGAACCAAAGACAGGAACAAGAAGTATTCGTGAAATGTGATAAGGTTATGATTTTGCTCTGTATGGCGGGCACAATATCAATACATGTAATATAGCGTGAGGCAATGAAGCATTCGGTGAGAATCAGTGATGATACAATTTTAAGGCTGTTTGTTGTTGTTGTTGTTGTTGTTGTTGTTGTTGTTGTTGTTGTTGTTGTTCTTCTTCTTCTTCTTCTTCTTCTTCTT
>NW_004797427.1:1329659-1331347 GCF_000002075.1 Aplysia californica | reverse complement strand
CAACAAAAAAAGAAAGAAAGAAACTGTTGTATGCATCTCATTTTGACGTGCACTGGATTAATTTGTTACGACAAACACATTGTTTTGCAAGTGGTGCGATTGTGTTTGGAGACAATTTGAAATCCGTTGGGAGACAGAAAGCGCAACAAATTTATGCAAATATATGTACATGGATATGAGAATTCTGTAAAAGGTACTAGCATACCGAGACAGGCCAAAGAAATCCATACTCAGACACTTCCGGACGCACCTAGTATAGCACTGACCACAGGAAATTTCAGCGTTATTTTTTTCTTTGCACAGAAATGGACGAATAACAACAACAAAAAAAGCAAAGAAAAGGACCAGTTGTTTTTTGTTCTACATTCTTAAAATACTTTTATTGGTTGACACTTATTCAATCCAAGACCAACATTTGTCAATGTGACATATAATGGGTTTTGCAGGCCTTTAAAAAAAACTTTGGTAGAAGAAGAGGAGGGACGCCTATTGAACGACAATCACGGGCAGAGCTGACGCGGTGTATGAGTATATAGTATAAGCAATAAATCCGAGTGGACAGTGAATTCAGACTCACAATTCATTTTAATGTCGAGCACACGTATGTGACACGGGTTTAAGTGGGTGGTTACTGTGGTGTGTCCTTGAGCAAGACACGATAACCCGAGCTTTAAAAAAGCAGCCCCACCAAAAAAACAACAACAAACAAACAAACAAACAAGCAAGTAAGTAAACAAACAAACAAACAACCCCCCCAAATAAATAGAGTTCTGCAATCGCCACCAGCAATGGCGTGTTTGTAGTATAATAATAATAATAATATGTGTGTGTGTTTCAGTAGGCCTCTGTTTGTATTTTTTCAAATGTATCGTATTCAAGGATGTCTAATGAGGCGCCATTGTGAACCAAATTTCCCAACAGGGATCAATAAAAAGGCAAGTATAGTGCTTACTTTATGTTACAAGCAAGTACATGTTATGTATGTTGTTGCCACCCCGTGCTAGTCACAACATGTCGCTATCTTAGAATGATTAAGTTCTGTCTGACATTTTGGGTCGTTTTGAGTTACTAAGATCATGAGGTCAGAAACCAAACGTTTTATCTGCTCTATTAAAATCAATAGATTATTCGGGTTATCAAGATATTTAAAGAATTGCATTTTAAAAAGCTTGTGAAACTCAACATTTTAATGTCAAATTTCTCAAAACTACGTTTTGAGCAGCTAGAACTTTGTCATTCTAGGTTAGCGTTGTACATGAATCTATTTGGTATATGTGTGCATCTATTGAGCAGCCCCCCTACCCGCGATACACAAAGAGACGCATCGAACTCAGAGATTGAAACATACGTTCAACATGGATCAGCTGCATTTTTTGAATACAAGTATCTATACATGTACATGTAATAAATAAACCATTATGTAGTTAATCTTACCAACTATTTTTAATGGTCTTTTCGACGACCCCTCACCTCATAAACCACCTTCCATCCCATACTATGTTAATTGTCGATACACTCACAAACTGACCCTGCTCTGCACTCAGTAAGTAAGTTAACATTTGCTGCATGTATTCTCGTTGAAATGTCACTTTCTCAATTTGAAAAGTGCTCCATTTGGCACCCCTGTAGTTGCCCGAGAGAGAGAGTGGGATTGAGAGAGAGAGGGAGAGAGAGAGAAAGAGAGAGAG
>NW_004797427.1:1326085-1327156 GCF_000002075.1 Aplysia californica | reverse complement strand
TGGGGGGGGGAGATAAGGGTGATAGATGGTTGACTTGCAAGAAAGAACACACCACACCAAAGCAAAAAGAAAATTAGTTGCGTATAACCTCAACAATTGACAATGGTGGAAGGAACTTGGGGTGTGCCCATACCAATGGCGACTGAGGATGGAGTGAAAATACACATATTTATGGTCAAATATTTCTTTAGCTCCGTGGGAAAGGTCCTGGTGTCAGTTCGCTTCGGCAGAACCAACAACTGAATCCGCGCTGCAACCAGAGATTGGGGGTCATGGGCGCATTTTCGACGCTTTCGGATTTTTATAGGATCTTCACCATGGCGACGGACTTCACCCTCTATGGAAGTAGCAGACACAAAACGTCAGATTAGCAAGTGTCCAGAGGCAATATTGATGCACATTTCTAACCTTCATACACAAATGAAAAAAAATAACATGGGTTGCATTTGTTGCCGGAGAAAGAACAGAATGGAAAAGAAACCTATTAGGAATGACGAAACTTATTGTGCTTCTTTATGAACGTGCCCCCCAAACAACGAAACTCAACGCGTTGTCGAAATACCAGTGTGTGTCGCCAATGAGGTAAGCGTCCGATTTTTGGAGTTGATGTCAGTTTGACACAAGGCGATACGATCTCCCGCCAGGATTAGCTGTTGTAGTTTTTCTGATCCACGGCCTCATCTGATTCAGGGAGAAACAACTCGGATGACAACTAAATTTCGGTTGGAAAAGTGCAGCAATTTATTTCGACCTCGCATGTAAACCGAATAAGACTGAGACGTGTTAAAACGCGCTCTATATTTTGACAAATTATTAACTCTCCTTGACCTTCATTGGTTGTGCATTCATGTACTTTCTATGTCTTCTTTTGGATGTGACGGCATTTCTATTCCAAAGCTACAGTAAATAGCTATGAACATATACGATGGGTCGTATCCCTTCTTTGTTTTTGTTTTTGTTTTTGTTTTTGTAAAGTGTTTTACGGCGTTCGCAACTACATAAGGTCATATGAGCGCGTGGGACACACCTAATATTTCCAGTTGGTAGGAAATTTTGAATTTTTCCCGGGTG
>NW_004797427.1:1324307-1325715 GCF_000002075.1 Aplysia californica | reverse complement strand
GAGTAGGAAAGGAGATGAAAGGAGACAATTTTAGAGAAGAAAATTTTTCGGTCGCTACCCGGAATCGAACCCGGGACCTTTGAATGAGAGGCCAACGCTTTAATCTCTAGGCCACGAGAGCCCCTTCCCTTCTTTGCGTCAACATCACTTGAGTATAAAAATAAGTATAATATACGTTTGGTTTTGCATGCCTATCACTTTTTTGTTTAGTTTGTTTGCGTAAAGGGAAGCGCATCGACATAGAGCGGTCTTCTGTGGAGGGAATAGACTAAGACAGAAAGACAGCCAAAAAACCCAAAACAAAACAAAACAAAAAAACAACAGCAAAGGGAAAGGAAAGTAATAGGACCTACCAGTAACGACAACCCCGATCCCCCTCCTTTCCCCTCAACGATCCCTTCTTTCACTTTGTCACTCTATTGCCTCTGTTCACAGGCACACTCTTACTCTGTAACAATGACCGTACTTTGGGGACCATGATGCCAAACGTTCAATCGAGTCGATAATTATTTTGTTTTATAATTCCACCTCGCACGACTCCATCGCATCTTGCAAACCCATTTGTTCAACACGTGCACATTTGTCTCATGCGTATATTGTACAATAATGGTACAATACAACTTTCCACCATGACCCAACTGTTTGAAAACAATTCGAGTCGACTCTACAAAACTGCCTGAGTTGTATTATGTAAAAGGCAAAAGATATGCATTGTATTTCATGTTCATTATTTTATTGGCGCTTGTTATTAGAATCTTATTTGTTCAATGTAAGCAAATTAACTCTATTTTCATGCTGTGGAGTTATTTCGTGGAGTTTCTACGCCCGTATCACATTCAAAATAGATTAATCTGATTGGAAAGGCCATACCAGCCCGCTCCGTAAACGATCTAGATCTATATTAAGTGGATGAGAATGTGAAAAAAACCCAACAGCAAACAAAGAAACAACAACAACAACAACAACAAAAAACAACGGAACAGAATTTGAAAAACACCAACCCAGCAAAATATTATGCTCCAAGGTTCTCTTGCGAACTGATCTGAACACTGCTTTGGGGCTAGAGAACCTACTACTAAGAAGCCAAATGACATATGTTATACGGGGGCATAGAAAAAAGGACAAAAATGGGCCAATGACCCATGAACAGCACTAAAATACCACAAAATAATTCATACATGGAATATCAAATAGCCATTACGATAGTAGTTACACAAAAGCTAAACATGTATCCGAAACGGTCGTCACCCTGTTTCTTGTTTGCTCAAAGTGCCTGGTTCTGGGTGAAAAAAATCACATTCAATGTTTGCTGAAAGCAGAGTAGATAAACGAAGGTAGGGCGGCCCGACAGACAAGGGGAGGAGGAGGAGGACGTGTGTGTGTGTGTGTGTGTGTGTGTGTGTGTGTG
>NW_004797427.1:1321877-1323548 GCF_000002075.1 Aplysia californica | reverse complement strand
TGTGTGTGTGTGTGTGTGTTAGCTTACTGATTTTCTCAGTTCTGACTCAACAAACAAAATGCGGGGCAGATGTCGAGAAAAAGGACAGGGAGCGGAATAGCAAGCAGGAAGCCTTGCATGAATGAGAAGTATCCGAGGATGGGCGCGAGAAAGGTGAACGACAAACAGCTTCACAAATGTGGAATCTTTAATGGCCCATAGAACCTGGGCGAGTGCATGTCAGTGCAAACGTTTAGACTCATACAAAGCAGGTCTGTCTTGTGTGTACTGACGGGTACGAACTTTAACAATTCACCTGAAGATTAAATCCGTACGAGCTCTGAATGTTTCAAGTTCTTTCGAGAATACAGTCAAACCTGCTGTGTTTTTTTCTCGCTTCTCATTCAACACTACAATATTCCCAGTGCAACCACGTCTTCTTATCACAAAACAGAGCGTTGGATTTAGGAAAAAAGAGCAGAAACATCGTTTGGGACAACACAAGTGAGGAAAATTTAAAAAAAACAATAATTTAAATTATGCTTGGATAGATGTATGCCTAGCACTTTTCTCGAAGTTCTTCATATAAGGTATAAAACTGTCCTCTTCGTAATCTGTGAGAAACAGCGGGATTTACCCAAATCATTTTCGCTTTCTTTTTTTTAAAGATTCTTTTCATGACCATGACCAAAGCTACCCTGACTCCCTGATCGTCCATGTTGAACTGAGCAGTAGCGTTAAATGTCGCCCCGCGTGGCTGCCACGGCCATGCAAAAGTAAGCGACACTTTTTGCGTAGAATCTACTGCGCGACAATAATTGTTGCTCGTCTGTCAAGGCCCTTAGACGTCCACCTGTCTAACACAAGCATCTTTCCCCTCCACAATGGGTGGCCGTCTTAAACAAATTCAACGGTACTGTATTTCTTTTTTTTTTCAGGCAAGTGACCCGAGAGGGTTGCTTCAGATTTTGGGAATCGCACTCACGTTCTCTTGAGATGGGTAACGACGATGGCCCTAACCCGGGCATGAGAAAACCATTGTACATGTACCACAAGCTGGCATGAGAAGTTTCAATCTGACCCGTACGTCGACCCAGTTATTGCATGTACTACTGAATGTGGCCCGTAATGAGTTGATAGGTTGTTAAAAACAAACTGTCCGTCTTGAAAATATAAATAGTCAACAGTTTACGGTCCAGCTGAAAGAAATATATTATAATATTCTATATCATAAAATGAGCTTGACTGACATATGCCGGTATCAGCTTCAGTATCACTTTTGAGAGCTGGGTTACTTCAACCGATTTAATTGTGTTCTCCTACTTTTTGACCTGCCAGACATTTGAAATCATTTGATCCGGCCCGTAACTTGGACATGTTTGCCTTAGATGCCAGTTTGAGTATACAAAATTGAAACCTCTCTAACCCTGTGTTCCTCCCAACTTCCCTGTCATAGATCTACTCTTATAAACTGACACATTTTCAAACAACACCAGTAACAATCTCTTGAAAAAAGGGAGAAACCCAAAATATATTTCAGAGTAAGGTACTTGAAATGTCATGGCTGATTTATATTAGTTGAACCAAAAATCACATACCTTTACAAGGTTTCACCCTCTAGGAGATTCCTGTTAAAATATCACGCGAAAGTTGATCTCTCTCTCTCTCTCTCTCTCTCTCTCTCTCTCTCTC
>NW_004797427.1:1320218-1321486 GCF_000002075.1 Aplysia californica | reverse complement strand
TGGTGTGTCGCGCAGCTTTTCTCCTTTTCTCTCTCTCTCTCTCTCTCTCTCTCTCTCTCTCTCTCTCTCTCCCTCTCTCTCTCTCTCTCTCGCTTTCTTTTACACACACTCTCTCTCTCTGTGCTCTACCTATCTCTCTATCTATATATCTCTAGAATACACAATGGCTCGGATCCTCTTTGGTTTTCAAATAGCAAAATTTACGTGCCAAGTTTATTCATAAACAAAATTAAAACAACAAAAAAAGCACACAGCAGACAAAAATGAATGAGCGGCAGATAGCAGTAGCAGGTACTATATAATAAACAAGACGCCAAAGGACCAAACCCCCCAAAAGCATTGCACGTGATCTGCCCCTGCTAATTTTTTATCACCACCGTAGTATGTTGTGTCTTACGCTTTCCCAGGTGACACGCTGCCGTTTTCCCCCTGACTCACAGTACGCTACAATCCAATTCACGTTTCGACTCTGAAAATACGATTGTGATTCTGTCAAAGAAATATAATAATATGTTAGCCTCAAGAAACGCTTGTGACAAATCCACCCCCGTAACACGTTGCTGTGCCGCTTCTGTACCGGGACTTTTAATCTGTAGCAGATGGTAAGCTTCTCAAAGGGCCATGCAGAATATTTACAATCGAAACAAGCTGCCGAGGTATTATTGCAGGCTGTGGGTTGCATTGATTACAACTGTGCACGTTCGGGTGTATTGGTAATGGTAGAGAACGTTTATCATACAAAACACACCACTCCTTAGGTAAGATGTTGAAAATCCCGTGCTATCAAGTGCAGGCTCTCGTTGAATTGAGGTTACTGTGTTCGCATCTCATTCTATAGGTCAGGGTTCAAAACCTGCCGCCATCCGCTCAAAATTCAAAATTAATGCCTACCAAATTGAAAATGTTTAATGCCTCCCGTGCGCTACTATTTCCTTATGCAGTTGCCAACGCCGTAAAACACTAACCAAAACAAACAAATGCAATGACAGCGATGTCGCCCGCGGTGCCAATGTACATAATAATTTGTTTTGCTTCTCAAAACAATCTTTGCTCCATCTCTTTGTATGTCAGATACTATGATGTCACCCCCTAAAATAACGACCAACGCGAAATACCGTCGCCTCTTGCGGATGTTTTGTACTTTTTACTTTGTACTTTGTACCAGTCCAGCTGATGAAGTTGTTAGATTTGTTGATTATAAATCCACGCCACCCCCAATCAAAGGGACATTGAGCGAGTGAGAAAGCTTGGATTGAAAGGGGGGGGAG
>NW_004797427.1:1316805-1318375 GCF_000002075.1 Aplysia californica | reverse complement strand
TCTCTCTCTCTCTCTCTCTAACTAACTCTCTAAAGTCATTTACTCTACTCCCCTCCTGAAACATGCAGACATATCAATAGTTTTGATGAAAAGGACCTCTGTCATACATTAAAACGACAGAAATTGTGCAATTTGCTTACTGTCTTATGGTAATAATTCGCTACAGTAGAATTACAAAGTTGTGACAGCTCATTACCTAGTTTTGAAAAATTTGACGTAAAAAAAGGTTACTTTCACGATATGTCAAGCTTTTCCGAATGAAATTCTCTGAATATCTTGATAATGACTGAATAGTTTCACGATTTTGATAGATCTAGAGCGGATAAAAAAATAGTTTCTGACGTCATGGTCTTAGCAACTCGAAAACGGCCAAAAAATGTCAGATACCACTTCGTAACTCTAACTCTAAGGTAGCGAGTTGAAACCTCAACTAGACACAGATGTTGGGTAATTTTGAAGACAGTTTACTTCGCCCCTCTAGTTAGAGTAAAAAAAAATAGATATAAAAAATAAAGGCAGAAAGCAGAGACGATACAGTAATATTATATTTCTGGGCACAGATGTTCTGGTGAGTCATTTTATCATAAGATGGGTTGCACCGCCTGCTATTGTGCTGTGGAGCTGCAGAAATAGATCACTGGATTTTTAAAATAGCAAGGAGGTACGTCATCTCTAGAATATCGGAAATAATTTCCAGGTTTTTTTCCTATTGTAAAAAAAGTAATATTTCTCGTTATAACACGTGTTGCAAATTTTTGACTTTTCGTCATACCATGCAAAAAGATATGAATGAGTTCAATTCCCGCGGGAAGTCTATTTCATCGAGTAGCTGGCTTCGTGTGTCTGCTGGATTGTCGAATCTAAATCAGCTATGATTGTTCCAGACAGACGGCGTGGGAGTATAAATGACCTAAAGAATAATACATTCGGGGTGTAAAACTATAACAATTATTTTACAGTAAAATCTGAGCGTTTATTATGAGTCCAGTATGGTTTAATTTGAAAATAACGAAAGGGACGTGCGTGTTTCTTTCTATTGAGGGTTTTTTTTCCACACTTCGTCTTCTTTCTCACTTCTGAGGGCAGACACAACTAATCAATGAGAGGAGGAGAAGAAGAGAGGCGACTCATGGCCGATGGCAGCAGCAGTACACGGGAGCAAAAACACCCGCCAACCTCCCCTCCCTAGAAACAAGGCTTGGGGAGAGGCGGGGTGATTTTTGTTTTGGTTTTTTAAGGGAGGGGTGTGGGTGGGAGGGGGGGGGGACATAATTTGTGAGGAAGTGGGAGACGGAAGGGAGGTGGGGGTAAAGGTGGTATGCTGGTAGTCACTGAACGCGCCGTTCATTGATCAGTGCAGATGGGAGTATGGGAATTTCCGCGTGAATAATGGCATGACTGACCCAGTGTGTGTGTGAGTGTATCTGTGTGAGTTGGCACGTTTGTATGTGTGTGCAAGTACGTGTGCACACACGCGCGCGCGGTGTGTGTGTGTGTGTGTGTGTGTGTGTGTGTGTGTGTGTGTGTGTTGGCTTGTTTGTATGTGTGTGCAAGTACGTGTGCACACACG
>NW_004797427.1:1315335-1316451 GCF_000002075.1 Aplysia californica | reverse complement strand
GTGTGTGTGTGTGTGTGTGTGTGTGTGTGTATGTATGTGTGTGTGTGTGTGTGTGTGTGTGTATGCGTGCGTGTTTGCGGGTGTGTAGGTGGGTGTCGGTGTTCGTGAGTGCGAGCAAAATTTTACGCTAGTGTATGTGAGCTCGTTTGTGTTGACGAGTATGATGCTCGTGTGCGCAAATCCAGGCGTGTGTATTTGATTATGTGTGCGTGTGAGTGAGTGTGTGCGTCCGATGAAAGAAAAAAGACAGCAAAAGAAGGGAAAACAGGAAGAAAAAAACCCAGAGAAAAATGTCGACTGTCGCATCTGATCTGGATACCCTCAACATGTTGAGCAGGGAGAGAGCAGTTTGATTTTAGTTTTAGCCTGCGAGTTGACCAAGCACAATATTATGTAATTCATAATGAATGTGGCCCGCAATGAGTTGATAATTCAGAAAAACAGAATTGCCCGTCTGGAAAATTAATATAGTATATAGTTTTTGGCCCAGCTGGAAGCAACAGGTGCAATAAAAAGTAAAATGTTTCATAGAATGCTTTTGATAAACATAAGTAGTAGTGTCAGTTTTAGTCTCACTTTTGAGAACTGTGGTGTTTTGAACAGTTCCACTCGATCTTCTCCTGGTTTGTTCTGCGAGATAGATCTAGTTGTATTCAGAATTGCTCTAATCTGACCCCCCAGGGCATGCATGCGCTTGTTTGTCCATGGCTGATGTAAAAGATGCCACGGATTGCTAATTGTTCACCCACATTTTGCAGCCACTGGTTCGGGAAAGCCTGGAGAGAGAGTTGCGTTATCATGACACAATAATCTTAGAGATTCATTTTCATTAGACTGGCTTTTTGTTTTTCGTTGCAATTTTCGTTGATTTTTTATTTATTTTGTTGCTACTTTTTTGTGCTGTCTGAGTTAAAACTTGACCCAGCCAGCAGCAACAAAGCTTTGAGAGGGTCAGCATGAACTGAGCGCGAGGCAACCCAGTCAGACAACCAGGTTGATAACATGAGTTTGGATTTTGATAATAGGGAAAGGGCAAAATGACCACCCTACCCCTCACCTAGAAAATATCAGAACAATAAATGTATAATGAGAGAGAGAGAGAGAGAGAGAGAGAGA
>NW_004797427.1:1312685-1314260 GCF_000002075.1 Aplysia californica | reverse complement strand
GAGAGAGAGAGAGAGAGAGACAAAACGAAAAGAGAGTGTGTATTGCATGTGTGTCAGTGTGTCCAGGCATGCGTACATAAATGTGTATCTACCAGCGGGAGTACGTATTACTACTCACACACACACGGCTAATGAATACCTAATATCAAAAGTAGAGAGTTGGACACTTTCCAAGCCGGATCCCTCCGGTCAAACAGCACTTAGGCCTACGGTGCTATAGCACGAAATGGTCGCTTTTAAGCACAAGGGGGCTATCCCGAAAAATGCTGTGTTGAGAAAAATTAAGGTAAATTTTTTGCCCCTTGTTCAGTTTTCTCTGTAACCAAACAAATATACACACCAATGAAACCAAACTTCTCTTTATAGGTAGGGCAATGCCTGCTTTTGGTGTAGGTCAAGATTTCTGGAAACCCCAAAAATTTGGTTTAGCCCGCTTGTCCTTAAAAGCGACCAAACAGCCTTAAACTTACTGATGATGCGTATTCTGGTTATTCAACAACGTTGTTTTGAAGCACTTAAAATAAGTTAAAAGAAAATAAGCATCACTTATTATTCACACAAATTAAACGGATATAGCTTGCTGTTGAGCGGGGATTTGTGCTATTCATGCCATTCATATGCTATTTAGCTTTTTATTGTTTTTATGTTTCAGTTTTTTTCTTTATCTGAAAAGCATTTCAAAAATAATATGCAGTAACTTCTATACTATTATAAAATGTGCAAATTAGTGTTTCTGATTTGTGTATGGTGGCTGGAAATGTGCTGCAACAAAGCTTTTTAAAGTCCTGCTGATAGGGCATATGTGCCCGCTATGTCATCATAATCCTTTTAGTGCTGACGTGCTGAGCTGTTTTAATCCACGTTTGTACAGATAATACAAAATGTTCTTTTAAAAGAGATGCAAACAAAAGCATTACATGTTTCCCCTTTAAAAAAAATAAGCAACGGCACAAGTTGCAACTAATTGCATCTTCTGAAACGTCCTCAATTCGCACACAAGTAGAAAGAAAACAGGCAGCTCGGGAAATCACGGGCAAGTATATCTACATACGTTTTCACAACAGGGAAGTGGTTATGGAGTTAATATCTATTTTACTCAAACAGTTGGAAAAACAACGTTATAATAGCATTCTCAAGTTTCAAACAAAGTAATTGGCTTAATTTGAACTCTCCATTTGAAAGGTAAACAAGAATGAAAACAGCCAAAGGCTGCTTTCCTTTGAAGTCGTGAGCTGTATCGCATTTAAAATTCAAATGAGGTAAGGCGTTTCAAAGTACAAACAGTTTGCACGACTTGTATATTTTAGTGATGGATAATTTGATTATCTTAAAGACCTGAAAAATATGCAGTCATTAAATTTTTTTGCGTCATTGTCTTTGAACGGTATCGGGTCAAGGCGTTATGAAAGGGAGATGATAAAAGGAAAAAATAATGGGACATTCGTTGCAAAATGGAGACATGTAGTGTGAGCTTATCTCCCTTCTAGCTTTAAACTTAATATCGTTTCGGGGGCTGTAAACAGTTTTGTTCAGTTGTAAGGTATAAAGAGAGCTGGAGAAAGAGAGAGAGAGAGA
>NW_004797427.1:1309501-1312409 GCF_000002075.1 Aplysia californica | reverse complement strand
AGAGATAGAGAGAGTGAGAGAGAGAGAGAGGGGGAGAGAGGGAGGGGGAGAAAGAGAGAGAGAGAGAGAGAGAGAGAGAGAGAGAGAGAGAGAGAGAGAGAGAGAGAGAGCGTATATATCGTGGGCACAAAACGTACCCCAAAGTAAATACCACACATTTGCATGTGAGTGTACGCACAAGAGGACAACTAAACGTCAACTCCACCCTTCAGCAAACGCAGCACGCACGTAATTTTGTAAAGAATCAATATTTTAATATGTTTATCTGTTCCTTTCAATTTTCGAGACCCACGCACTGAAACTGTTCAAAACACTTTTTTCCGCTTAGGTTTCAAAAACCTCACCGTCGTCTGTTTCTTTGAATTTTTATTATTAATATTACATGCACGGTTTTCTATTTGTTCATTTTAATCGAAGCTGAAGACCAAAGGATCTTCTAAACGTGATCTCAAAGGACCTTCCAAACCCCACTCACACATTTTGTTTTTGTCTATGTTTTTGTTTATGTTTTTGTTAATTCTTGGTTTTAGTTTTGTTTTCATTTTTCTATAGACAACAATTTACATTTTCCGTTTCAGTTTCAATTCAATGTAGGTGTGTACGGGCTTAACGTCCCTTACAAACCCTACTGTTTTTTTAGAGGCAGAACCTCGAAATGAACGTCCGTGTCCGATAAGACCGATGTTCATCATAGTAATAATATGTTTTAAAATATTGTGTATGAAATAATGGATTTGACCTCCTCTTCAGCTTACACCAGAGGCAAGGGCGATCTAGTCTGTGGTTTCTGACCGGCGTTTGTGGTGTAGATGTCTGGCTCGACACTGTTGCACGCGAAAGACGAGAGTTCGATATTATGGGACTTGGCAAATATGTTTCATTAATAACTCCACCTTTCCACAAGGCTGTTGTATCCCACTCAGCCTAGCTTCGTCCAGGCAGGCAGGCCGAGCAGTCCACATCCCTAAGCCCCTGTGCACACAAACATGGAAAATTTGGCACATTGCTCGTCTGCGAAATAATATGACCTCACTTATCGAGCCTTGAAAGGAGACAAACAGGGGAGTTTTCTGCCCACGTTTTGGTCCTATAGCAGCTGAAGTTTGAATGTGAAAATTTCGGAGAAAAATCTGTTTATTGCTCACCAACTATACCTATTTGGACCCAGAACCAATGGCCCTTTCCTCCAGACTAATAACCTGTGTGGGGAGGGGGTATCAAGTCTATTCAGTCTACTTTGTTTAAAGTTACAGTTCAAAGCTCCTGCCCCTTCCAGCGTTTATAGGGGCCATAAACACATATCACACGATACGTCATCATGACAATGTTTGTATTATACTTGGCTACGTCTAACTTATTTCCCTATCCATTGTTGGCAGAAACTAATAATAAGGTATCAGTCGACATGGCTGTTACTATTGCATGTAAATGAGTGTGATCGATTACAGTAACTACAATGCTGTCGGGTTTTCGACCGTAATCATAAACAGCCGAGCCTGCCCTAACGGTCACCTCTGCATATTGGTCACCTGTACTGTACTTATGGCTAATATTCTGTGACATCCTTGCCTTTTTCACTGTATTTGAACCTGTCCTTAGCAGCCCCTGTTCAACGTAGCCACGGTTGTTCATCTTCTCGACAAGTCGGCCTCGAAACCTGCTCATAGCGTTCACTTGCCAACCTGTCCTCAGACTGAATGTGTAAGGTCGATCAATGCAAAGATACTTAATAATTTAGATAGAAATGAAACAAAAAGATAAAAAATCAAGATTTCAGATTCTACGCTATCGGTTCACTTAATCAGTTCTAGTAAGTGACCATAACCCAGACCCTGTCCATAGCAGCCCCCCGTCTATAACGTTCACTTATGTTTGTGATCTTGAGCGACAATAGTGGACATGTTTGACAGTACTCCCAAATGCGGTTGTGGCATATGCTGAGTGAGAATACAGAGAACTAGTAGTAGTGAATAGTATGTGAGCAAACGCATAATTAAAACGGCAGGACTCAACAAACTTTGGGTGCAGGAGAAAAAAAGAGCTAGGGGTGGGATTTATAATATTCTTCTGTCAACGATCCCAAAGTATGGCATGGGGATGGTTGACGGGTGCTCTGGTATGGTTTGCTCCTTCTTTCCTTTCATATATCGTCCTTATCTTCCTCCTTTTTGTGTTTGTTACTTTCTCGCAATAACTTTTATCTCCGCACTTAATGACCGTATTGTGTTGCAAGTGCCATAAAACTCTTATTTAACGATGCAACGTTTGGCATGCTTCATTAATGCCACCTGTTAATTACTCAGTGCTGTTTATTTGTTTATTTTTATTGTTTACTTGCTTATTCGTTTATTATTGACTTATTTTCTTGTTTATTCGTTGATTCATTGGTTGGTTGGTTGGTTGGTTGGCTGGTCAGTTGTCTGGTTGATTGGTTGGTTGATTGTTTGATTGTTTGGGTGGTTAGGTGATTGGGTGATTGGTTCAATGGGTGAGCATCTAATATCTCAGATAGAGATGAGTTATTAGTTATATTTGGCTTGATTGTTTATATTTCTTTGCCAGTCCTTCCCAGCATTGACAACGTTTCAGCAGCTTTTGATGCTAATCCTGATGATATTCTTCGCGTCTTTCTCTTCCCCACTTCTTAATTCCCCGATTACACACCGCTCCTTTCTGTAGTGTTTGTCTTTCCACCCCCTGACTGCGTTTGCCCAACAGGAGGTCAACTACCAAAATATCTTCACAAACACGGCGGCGTCAAGTGTCAAACTCCCGCATAGTTTGAGACATCGTTGAAACAGTGGAAGTAATAGGATTCCCTCTTTCTTTCTCTCTCTGTCTCTCTGTCTCTGTCTCTCTCCTCCCTCTGTCTCTTTCTTTCTCTCTCTCTCTCTCTCTCTCTCTCTCT
>NW_004797427.1:1307939-1309162 GCF_000002075.1 Aplysia californica | reverse complement strand
CCCCCCACCACGGCCATCTTTCGAGGTATTTAAAAAAAACATGTTTGTAATCATGCCCGATTGAAAATGCCCCGGCAAGTGTCATAGCATCTATTACAGACTAACAAGTTATAAGAAAGCGGACACATGTAGTTAAAATAATACATTGAATGCAACTAACAGCGGTAAATATATATCCCCAGTCAAACTTATTCTGAAGTTGTCAGTGCAAGCAAACCTTTGCCCCACCCATCCCCCATTTTCCCCCCTCTCCACTCTCCACACATATTTGGAACTCACTAGATCAAGTACGTGCAAGTGACGTCTCCGATCTCCAAGGGAGGCGTCATTCGCGAAAGACGCTTTTAACTTATTTTAAGATGGCCGGTGGGGGGCGTTAAATGAACTTATACCCAGTTTACTAAACATGCGTTGCATCTGTATCCCTCTCAACGTTTCGACCACCTCCACGTTTTAATTAAACAAACACAGTTTTGACCCTGATCTCGAGTGACCCTGCTTTCTCTCCACCCCCATCCCCACCTCACCACCTTTCAAATCTCTCTCCTGAGCAACACGGGTATGTCTGCTGGTGTGGGTGGAGCACACCTCTTCACGGAGACGACACTATGAGGTCACTCGCCACCTCGCAGGTCCGGGCCATTTGAGCTGGGTTCTAGAGAAGTACATGCACATTGTTATATCATCGGTGTCCAACTATAACCATATATCCGCCAAATTAAGCCTAATTCTTTTTTTATTTCTCATATTAGGTTATTTTCCAACAGAAATTACAACTGGTTATACTATAATTAGTCAAGAGAACACTCCACACCATTTTGAGCAATTATGGAAGGTAATAAGAAAGAGTCCTTTCCCCCCATAAAGTGTGTGGCCTATTTTGGCGGATACACGGTTAGAATGAGACATCAACGATATAGACATGATATCGATTGATCTTATTGAATGTTGGTGTTGGGGAAAAAGCAAGATGGACAGATGAAAACAATAAAGGGAAGGAAGAGAAATAGAAGCTAATAGAAACACTTTCCAGACGCCCACACAGAGTAGATGGTTGGATATACTACGTTTTTTAAAAAAAAAACAATTGGGAAGTGTAATGGCAGCCGTGTAGTGTTATTTTTATCTATTGATGTCTACACACAGGTACACACCTATAGAGGGAGATAGGGGAGAGAGAGAGAGAGAGAGAGAGAGAGAGAGAGAGAGAGAGAGAGAGAGAG
>NW_004797427.1:1300783-1304959 GCF_000002075.1 Aplysia californica | reverse complement strand
GGGGGGCTGGGTGGCGGTGTGTAGGAAAACAATTGCTTCGAAAACAGTTATAGTGCGGTAAAAAATTCGTGGTGCAACTTATCCCCAAATATCTCTTTAACGTGAGAATCAATGTCATCCATACTTTTCATAGTAGTTTGTATCAATTTGTCTTAACTAAATCATATTTTTCTAAAACAATTGGGGTGAGATTAAAACTTTTCTTCATAAACTTATGTAAAATACTTGAAATCTCTGTCACACGTAAAATGGTATTGTTTACAGCACTTCCCGCTTCTCACACACATTTTGATTACGCATATGGCCTACGTCAAAGCTCATCAAAGACAATTTTTACTTGCAAAACTAGCTACAAGAAATTACATGTATTGTTATAGTGAACACATTTTTGCACTAATGGCTCTCAAAAAATGTGTTCAATAAGTATAATGTCCCGATTAGAAAAAACTGACGGACTTGCTATTAAAAGCAATATTGCCCCAGCTGTAAACATTTAAAAATCTGTAGAAACCACACACTTGGATTTTTTATTAGTATTTATTAAAGAATTTTCTAGAATACAGCTTATAGGTGTTTACAAAAATGTTGATCTGTTAAGACAAATTGATACAAGTCACTGTGCAAAAACTGGAGAAGCTATGTTCGATAGTTGAGGATACATAAGTCGCACCACGAATTTTTGACCGCACTATAGTCTGGTTATCAATAATATTTCTATACTTAATTCTTCGTATAATGTTATGCGTATTCAGTTTTTGCGCTGCGCCTTTCGAAACGCGACCGAGATTTGTCCTACTTAGGTATAAAGTCCAACTGGTCCGATGGCGCGCAGTACGTACTTCAGACCATGCCTGCAGAGGGCAAACAGGAAATGGGTGACGCAAATCCTGCAAATCCCTTTTACCTATACAAACCACTTGACCGTCTTCCTCCCTTTGACTCTTTATCGACTTTAGCGATGTTAAGAGCTAAAGCTAACCAGCAGAGGGTCTGTTTTTCACTTGTCTGCCTATATAATCCATAGAGTAAGCTGTGGGGCCTAGGCCACTCAATCAGGGGAACACGACTGTCAAACGCTTCACAGCCCCCTATTGTTCAAGCGGTCTGCAGTTGTTCCAAGTGAAGAGTTCATTCCCGCCCCAGAGACATGGCGGGTAATTTTATTGATTCCTCGTATAAGACGAACGAAACAATAGTGATGACGGCTCGGAGGTTTACCATTATATGTGGTAGGCAAAAGCAATCCGTTGAGGCATTAACATTATAATTTTTTATATTTTACACCGTTATGCCGAAGGCTCAGGAAGTGGTCTCACTAACAAGGCAATCCCCAATGTCCGGATCGGATCCGGAAACAACTTTACTTAACCCAATAATATTTCTTGTAATCAATAACTTTTCATAGATTTGCATTCATGTTCACCTGTATCGTAGTCAGGCTGCCTGTTGGGGCACTATTGCAGATTTTGTAACCAGGCCCTTCCACTCCTCACTGTTCTAAGCTTTCCGTAGTAAGATGTTCCTGTCACGACAAATCCATTCTTTGATGCTGCTGCCTTCCCATTTTCCCCCTGTCTGATTCTCTGTCTCCCTCCTTGGGCTGTTCCCTGTAGGATAATTTTGGCCTGTATAGATGATCATGGGATTTCAGTTTGAGTCTTTCACTATACAGTAGGCCTAGTTAGGACGTCTTCATGCGGCTCGATGGTGTTTCCAGCTACTACGGCTGAAAGGTTGAGAGTTTAGCGGGCATTACGTGTGGTAGGCAATGGAAACCATTGGCGTATAGAAAATAATACTTGCATAAATTTTATACTATAACACTTTTTGTGTTCAAGCTGTGTACAGTAAACATTCCATTGATGTTCTGATTTAAAGGTTGCAGAGAATGGACAGAAAAGGAGACTAGCTTTCTCATCATTATGTTTACCTTATGTTTTAGTCAGCTTAGAAAAAAATATATTGTCAAACACACTTTATCATTCCTGGCACCTGTATCATATGTGGTAAAGGCACTGGTGGTTCGGGTTGATCTTTGTATGGAAAGCTGAGTCGCGTCATTACAGCTACGCACTGATAGTCATCCGTATCGCTTATATCTCTGTTCCATCTAGGGTATACCGGTCTTATCACTGCTGTGTTTGGCCACTGCCATTGAGAAACGATTGCAATACCCGCCTGTCACCGAGGTCTCGACTTTTACGCATAGGTTAATCGATCAGCACGAGTCCTACTGATTCCACAGGTATCGGCTTTGAGTTAGGTCTGCAAAGTGAAATGAGAGAAGGGTGTGGGTTGAAGGTAGGGGGGGTTATTAAAGGTTGTCCTTATTATTGTTCTCAGAGAGAGAGAGAGAGAGAGAGAGAGAGAGAGAGAGAGAGAGAGAGACACAGAGAGAGAGAAAGAGAGAGAGACAGAGACAGACGGAGACACAGAGAGAGAGAGAAAGAGAGAGAGAGAAAGAGAGAGAGATACAGAGAGAGAGAGACAGAGACAGAGAGAGAGAGAGACAGAGAGAGAGTATGGGGGAGGATTTAGTTAAGGTAAAAGAGATAGGGTGGCAGTGTAAAAAAAAGGGGGGGGGGGGGGGGGGGGGTTTAAGAGAAAAAAACCCAATAGACACAATCGTGTAAAAGTAAAAGTGTTCCGACGAGTGTAGGGATTTCACACTGAACCACATTGTGCTTTAAGTTACCGATGAATAGAAAAAGGTAGAAACGAAGTGGGAGCCAAATTTTAAATTCTCATTTGCCCGTAATTGATTTTGTATGCCCCGGCAGGGCGCCACTCTTAGGTCTTTCTTGTTTACTCTTAGCCTGTGGTATCGGCCTGTCTTGTTTTGCCAAAATACGAAATGACGTGTCTATGAAACTAACGGTGGAACTAGCCAAGACATACCTAGCGGAGTAAGGGAAAATCGAGTCAACAGGAAGGTAACTTGAACCATACCATAACCTCTTTGAGCCATACCAAGATCATAGATAGCTAAGTTGGGATGAATGAAACTCTTTTGTAAAAAAAAAAAAGAAAAAGAAAAAAGAAAAAAGAATGGCATTGTAAAAAAAAAAAGTTGGCTCAATCAATATAGATTATTCACCTATCGGCAATACCCATGTGTTAGTCTAGGTGCCAGTGCTACAACCGAAAACACTTTTCTTTAAGTAAAAACAGACAATAATTATCTTGAAATACAACCAAATGGTTTGGAGAATGCCGCCCCCACCCCCAAGAAAACAAGCAAAAAACTGCAGTATTGAGGGGGGGGGGACTCTTTAATTGGGCATTATAGAGAATGGTACATGGTAAAATCCCAGGATGAAGATGTTTTTATAGTCTTGATTTTATATTTCGGACTTTATATTTCATTCTATAATTACACGAAATCGAAAGAAGAGTAATTTTACTGAAAAAATCAATATCTGAACCAAAAACCGGTCACAATTTTTTGCCTGTCCATTTAAGAAACGAACAAGGTATGCATTCGACTGATGGATTATTTCTCGTTTAACAACCACCCCCAGAGAGCATTGCAATTTGAACAAAGTGTTCTTACGGTTCAAGTTTTCTTTGGCCTATTGAACAAAATGACAACTTTTCTATTGCAATTGAAGGCAATGTTTTGACGCTCTAACGACTTGTTTGCCGTACATTGTACTGGTTTATGCGAGGCGCCTTTCATTCTCATTCGGCTGTTATTCCTACTTACCAAAACATTTTAACAAAAAAGGGCCCCAGAAAGAATTTAATGGCAGGCAATACGGATCACCCAAGTGAGATTAAAGTATCGTATCGATTTGACAGGTCGTAAGATTAACAAGAGTGTTTTTAAAGCGTATTGTCAAAATAATAGCAATATGAATACCTGGGTTAGGAAAAAGATATGAAATGATTGTCAGCGCTTTAAAAGAGTAACGAAATGTTTTTATCTCAGCTGAGAGCAGGTACCGGTAGATCTATATCAAAACAAATTTCACGTGTCTAAGAGCTAAAGGGGAGAAAGGAGAGAATGGTATGCCACCCAGTGTAAAGGTTTGTCTGTATCACTCGCTCCCAACTCTGCTGCCTCAGAGAGTCCCCTGTCAAAACAGCCGTCGTTCGTAATCCTATTTCAGTGCCTGCTTTAGTGGTGTACTCGCAGTTCCTTTCAGGTCAACATGCGAGACAGTCTTGCCCCCC
>NW_004797427.1:1290199-1299052 GCF_000002075.1 Aplysia californica | reverse complement strand
CACACACACACACGCGCGCGCGCGCGCGCAAACACACAGTCTCTCATACAGACGCCCACCAATTAAAACAATCTGTCCATATGGAGCAGTATTCATAATTTTTAAAAAAAGAAGGAAAGGAAAAGAAAAGAAAAAACACAGTCCTATTACATTACAGTCACGGACTCAGTGATCAATGAGTAGGCGTGCCAACTCTAGTAAACCCATTCTTTCAAAAATAAACCTGATTGATTAACGTTTATCATTGATTTGTGGTCGAACTTTAATGGTCTCCACAGAAAAATCTCTTTCGAGCACTCTTGGTTCCCTAATATATTATGCAAATACCATTATAATTATTTGAAGCCCTAACTTCTTGATGTATGTCTTATTCTTGGCAAACTGCTCCATATTAGCCAGGAACGACTTACTTATAGTGTGCGGCATTGACTTGTGCTTGCATTTCAGTCGGATTTATATTTTGTGTGTACTCGTTTTAGGAAACGTTTCTCGGCACTTGCAACACAGTTAGGACTCATAACAGCTAAAGATTAGAGGAGTAACAAGAAAGTAATAAACACAAGCAATAAGGAGGAGAATAAGGACGATAGGTGTTTGAAAAGGAAAAAGAAGCAAAACAAACCAGAGCACCTGCCAACCACCCCTTTTGCGTAATCGTATCTCCTCATTTGACTAATTCTGTATAGTGGTTGCTATCTTTGGCTGCAGTCATTTTGTTCATTTTGATTTGTGTAACCAAATTGAGATTTCTCCTAACTACTACAATAAAGGATTGAAACATATTAGATAGTCATTTGTCAAATAAATTATGGTCATTGCAGAATGTCTTTGTGATCAGAACTGAGCATGCTCCTCGTGTCTGTCAAATGTGCGACTTGCAGAGAATAGCTTATCGTCCTCCAAACCCACATTGCATGCGCATATGTGATCAAATGCCTGTGATTGAACAGTAATCTCGTCTGAGAGAGAGCCTTTCTTTGTTGAATGACTCAACGTTACCTCGCAACACTGGGGTGTGAGCCTGACAGCTCTTAGAAAAATCTAATCGGTCGTTGTAGCTAATCTCTTGATTCTCTTCTTGAATGTCAAGGTATTAGGTTTTAAGCTGCCTTTGGGCAATATTGAGGATAAAGTTAGATTATATTAAAAACCGCGGACCAATATTAAACAGATTGATTGTTTGATCGAGATAAGCAGTTTCAGGTAGATTGCTTTGTAAGATTGATGGGTTTTTTCTATGGACAGGTGTATAATTCGTAATTTAAACATTAAAGGATTGATCTCAAGTATTTTAAAAAGTTGAGTAGTTATTTTTGCCTACTTTCTATAACATTTTCCTCTCCGCTATTACAAAGGGAGGGTTTTCCTTGAAGTTAAGTACAACTTAACACACATATTTTCTAAAAAGCAACACATAAGAACTTTTTGTGTATGCTTTGCTGAACAATTGATAAAACAAATGTTAAAATAATGATAACCCTGTTGTACTTAGTCACCTATTTCTCATAATTAATTCTTAGTATACACAGCGTAAGTTCAGGTGGTACACAGCACCGCTCGATTGTTAACAGTCCTAACAAAACGCTGTCAAACCCCAGCCAGTCCTTGCTATAATATATTATAATCTTGCTGCATATTTATTGCTTGAATCATTCATTTCTACTCACTACTCACGTCGGTGGGTTTTTTTTTAAAGAATGAAAATAGGTTAAACAGGATCGGAATTAAAAGGAAGTTTGTGATACTGAAGATGTTGACAAAACTGGCTAGGTAAAAAGGTGGCATAGTCTTTCGTACACTAAAAATAAAACAGTTCCCGATGACTTCGTCTCTAAACAACAGTTGCTCTACATTAGAACGAATGTACATCATGCAAAGCATTAAAAAAACTTACAGCCTACCTGACAAAAAGCACACACACATTGGGGTTAGTTTTCCCCAAGAAATATTATATTTTTATTCCAAAATATTTTGATATATATACGTTGATCCCTCGGTGAATTTGAAAGTTGGGGACAACCTGCCTGCCACCAGTTCCACGATTTATAATCATGACGGACTTGTGTGTTGCAAGTGCAAAGCTTTCTTTGGTCATTCACACGGAGGTAAAAAATTCGTCTTTAAACAACTTCAGCGCTTGGCCGGAGACCGTCTCAAGCTGTTTGGTAGGATTGGGAAGAAGACATGTCACTTAAGGTGTTAAATAGCCCCACAAGGAGAAAAACAAACAAACAAACAAACAAACAAAAAACCCAAACAAACATACATACACATACATACACAGAACCAAAACCATAAAAACGAAGGATAAGGTAAAACAGGGTTGAATAAAATATACTTTATTTATCCTCCTTTGGGAGAAACTTCTGTGCTTTTAACAGCTTTTGGGACATAAAACATACGTAGTGTCATGTCACATACGTAGCATCATATCATCATATCTCTTGTTCTCCTCCCTTCTCTTTCTCTGCTCTCTTTCTCTCTATCTCTTTCTCTTTCTCTCTCTCTCTCTATCTCTCTATCTCTCTATCTCTCTCTCTCTCTCTCTCTCTCTCTCTCTATCTATCTATCTATCTATCTATCTATCTATCTATCTATCTATCTATCTATCTATCACTCTCTCTGTAAGTACATTCAGATCCAGAGCCACACTGTCTGTTTACTACACCCACTGTCAGTTCTTACACCCTCGTTCAACGATGCGGATGACTACAATTCGAATTCCTACCTACTGATTGTTCTCGAACTTAAAATTATTTTATAGAACATTCATAGCTCTCCAGCAACTTGGCTCGGTTCAAATGGAGACAGACGTCCAATCGGAGGTCTGGTCTCTTAGTTAACCTATCAGTGTTAAAAGGAACGTCCGATATGATTGAAAATGAAGATTATTATGAAGATGCAGATTAAGCGGGGTGTCTAAATTTAACTGATATCTGTTTCTTGTCTTGGCGGGTTCATATGGCCTAATGCAGTTGCGAACACTGTAAAACACTCTTTAAACAAAATTTTTCTTCGTCTTGTTCCAGGATGGCAGCATGGCTGCTACAGTACGAGAGCGCGTGCAGACGTCAGAACAAATACTTGCAACAGATCCAAGACTTACGTCAACAGTTCCGCACTTCAGCAGACGAATACTCCGGGGCTACCGGAAGTAGTAGTACCTGGGCAGGGGTCAAATCCAAAACTCATACCGGAAGCTTCTGGCGCCACGTAGAGCCCTTCAAAACCTCAGATCCTCGAGGTTATCATCAAGTATGTGTCTTACACCCTCGGCAACGCAGGAAAACGAAAGGGCTAAAGAAAGGGTTCTACAGACACGGCGATGTAGTGGTTCCTTCGACAACGAACAATTTTCTCATGGCTCCGCGTTCACTGAACATATCGCCGGGTGAACAATCTGAAGACAGTTCACACCAGGTCGGAAGTCTCCAGAAAGTTCAGACCAAACTTCCACCAATCGGAGGTCTCGACAGAAATCCGACAGACTACGAGCCTATTGAGTTCATCGCAAAGAGGAATAAGCTTGACCTGAACCATTACCTCCCCTCCAGCAAGCCGAGGCGATCATCGCCCAAGAAGGTTATGGACGTATCAGATGTCTATGTGCAGTCAACAAAGATAGTATGATTCCCTGAAACAGAGAAAATAAAAGCAAAACAACAACAACGACAACAACAACATCATAAACAACAACATCAACACAAATACTACAATAACAACAACAACAACAACAACAACAGCAGCAAAAGTAACAGTGGCAACACCACCACCAGCAATAATAATAACAGCAACAACAGCAGCAAAAGTAACAGTGGCAACACCACCACCACCAACAGCAATAATAATAACAGCAACAACAACAGCAAAAGCAACAGCAAAAACAAAGACAAATTTGAATGGACCATGTCGTACTGGGACGCAAAAGCGAGAATATTGTAAATATGTTATTTTATGAACTATTTTGTATGTAATTTTTTTCTTCGGTTTGGAATACTATACCCAAACAAATACATATCCTGTCGTATTCTGAGTTTGTGATTGATGTGTTGTTTTATTAGTATTTGTTTGAAGCACCGTACGAATTTCATTTTGAAGGCGGTAAAGTAAACTCAGCACCAATATGAACGCAAATGTCATATAGCATAACGGTAAATAGAAAGTGGTGGACAGAAGGGAGGGAGCCCAGCTGTTGCTGGATCGATAACAACATATAAAAAGTGAACATGAGTGAGATTTCTACCACTTTTGAATAAAGTGTGATCTTGACTCCAAGCATTTGGACAATTTCAAGAAAATGAAAAGAAAATAATATTATTATTTCAGGAGTAAAAAAATCAGAGTATTTTGCCTTACAAACGTGTCTCAGATGGGCTAAAGAGTACGTCGATATCACGATGTAATTCACGAGTATGCAATAACAAGTGTGACCGCCAATTTGCTTTCACGACAGCTTGGCATCTCGCTACCTTAAAATTACAAAGTTCTATCTGACATTTTAGCTGCTTTGAGTTACTAAAACCTTGAAGTCAGAAACCAAATGAAGAGCACAGAGGGAAAACGTCGGTAGTCACAAACTGGAAATCGTTAGGGTGCCAATTTTAAAAGCATGTGGACTCATAACTTCATATTTGTTTGACTGGTGGTTTATTGTTAAGTGTTGTTGAGTGGGAAATCTAACAACAATAATCAACCAACAGTTGAACAGAAATTCAGTTATGAGTCAACAAGCGTTCAAAATTGACACCCTCACGATTTTCAGTTTGTGACTATCGTCGTTTTTCCCTTTTAGTCTTCAAATGTTCTATCTGTTCTATCAAAATCGTAAGATTATTTGGGGTCGTTATCAAAATATTCCAAGAATTGCATTCCGAAAAGCTTGACATATTGTAAATGGTAAAATTGTCAACGTCAAATTTCTCAAAACTAGGTACCGAGGAGAAAGAAAATTGTAATTCTAAGGTAGCCAATTCTGGCTGCCATCGATCTTATAATCCTGTTGATTATGGTATAATAACAATACATGTACTTCAAAATTTTAGTACTGGTTTGCTGCAGCTGGGGTGCTGTGATCGTCCTTCTGATTGTGCTCCTAGAAATGTTCAATTGGATTGAGGTTGGAGCTCATTGACGTCCCATGCAACACTCTGACATTGATCTGGCACCAAGTTTTCTTTCGTCTGTGAACAGAACATTCCAATAGCATCTAAAACCCCCGGTGGGGCTCTCCCCGCTTGCATTCTGCTGATGTCTCTTTCTCTGTTTCTTAAGTAAAGCTCTGGTATTGTTCTCTTCGCAACATGTGAGTGTGAAGAAAGCATTACAGTCCGTCAAAATTTACCCTATCGGAGGGTGAACACTAATCAAGAAAGAAGATTCGCTCACCGTATTGTTGTCCCGAGATAAAAATGAAACATATAATGAGCTTTGTTTGGACGACATATTGTGACGTCAGTTTTACAGTGGCCACGTCCCTTCCATTTTCGTGTGACACACGTTGTCAACGATGCTAAATTGAGAAAGTCGGGTACCTTCCCTTACTAAAAACTTTTTGGTTTCTCTAACACGTTGTACGAGATTATCTATGAATTGTTTTGTTTTTTGTTGCTGCGCATATCACGTTAAAAGTAATCCCTACTGTATTTCCCAAGTCAAACCAATAGGCACGGGGAGAACTGTACCGGCGAGACGGACAAATTCTGATCATACTCGGGACCTAGCCTTGGTTATTTTCACGTACGTCAAGTTCTTAACCAACAATGCCTTATGAGAGTTGGAAATGGGATTTGGCACTAAAGGCTAGGGAAAATACGACATCTGACACGTGTCATCGACGTGAACAAACACTTACCTCTCAGAAGTGTGCATGCGTGCATGCGAGCTTGCGTGCCTATATTATGCATGCGTGCTTGCGTGCCTGCGTGTCTGCGTGCCTGCGTGCATACGTGTCTATGTTCTTGCGTGGGTGTGTGTGGTAGGGTGGGCATGCATGCGCTCACGTGCGTGTGTGCGTGTGTGCGTGTGTGCGTGTGTGCGTGTGTGCGTGTGTGCGTGTGTGCGTGTGTGCGTGTGTGCGTGCATTTTGCCGGGCGAGCGGGCGGGGGTAAACATGCACACATGTGCGTGCGTGCGTGCGTGCGTGCGTGCGTGCGTGCGTGCGTGCGTGCGTTTGTTTGTTTGTTTGATTGTGTGTGTATGTGAGTGTTTGTGCGTGTGAGTGCGTGTGGGGGCGGGGGAGGGGGAGGGGGAGCGGAGAACGATCATTCAACTTCTGCTTGAACTGGGGGGAATAACTTCAACGCAAAGACTGACATTTTGGTTTTCCATTGGTTTGACACACCCTGCCCCCCCCCTCCCCTAGCCAGGAGACACTGATATTTCAAGATTATTTAAATATCAAGGTCTCCAAATATATCGTCCATCTCCGATACGACCAAGATAAGTATAGAGAACCTTTCCGAAAAAACCAACCTACGTTCACTAACACACTATGATAAATGGAATTCGACCAATATAACACCAACTGGGCAAATGATGAAAATGGGGAGGGGGGGGGGGAGGAAAGGGGAACTAATCTCCTAATTTAATTTTATTATCAACTGTCACAGGCACGGTTCAAGAAAGAATGATAGCTTGACAAACAACACTCAAGAAGACAAAGTGTCCCGCTGCTCTATTATACATGTAGTTCAGTTAAGCTTTGGTTTTGGTAAAGTTTTAAGGGAGCTCGTGTTTTGTTTTTTAGTTGTTTTTTTAAAACACATACGTGCAGACATAAACACATTAGTTATCATAACAATACGACAGGTTAACCTATACATGTGCACTGATAATGAAAACATATTGGCAATCAAACACGTATCTAATCAAATAACAAATCGTCAGTATTTTCTCACATCTCTGTAGGAAAAAAAGTGATTTAAAAAAAAAGGTGTTTTTAAGCCCCCAACGTAACAATTCATAAGATTATTTTGGATGCGGGCTTCGACCTTGCTTGTGAGGGCCAACCCGGGCTGAGAGGGCTCCAACGTCCAAACAGAAAGACTGAGATACTTGATAAAAATTCTTCCCGCATAGGATTTGAACTCAGGTCTTCCTCATGTAACGACGAAGGGCCTAATAGCTACACCACATACGGCTGTGGTAAGTCATCAACAGAAACAATGCATGGCATATTAATGAAAATGGGTGGAATTATACAACCAACACTCACAGAATGAGACCATCAATTATTGACGATTACGCGTGCCTGTGCAAACCCTCAAGAGCATTGGAAAAATAAAAATAATGGAAAACAAACATCTCAAAAGGCTGTAAAAATATTAGATCAGTTAGCGCAGTAAAAGAATAATAAAGGGACTCTGCATTTCGTTCATAGCATAATATTCCTTTACTAAACAGTTTAAAAGATTAAGTTCATGACAAAACCTTCTATTTCCAAAACGTTTCGAGCTAGAACACCGAGGAAATACATACATGTATAAAAACGAAGCACAAATCAGGAGTAACAAAGCAAAGATTTGCAATCCCCTGACATGGCAAGTTTCGAAGTGCAGAAAATCAATAAATCTGCCAATGTTGCTGAAATCATTTGCGGTAAAATTAAGGGGTTTGCTACGGGACTCGCCAGATGCACAATGGTCATTTATATTTGTCAATAGTAAATAAAAATGAAGAACTTTAAACAGAAATCATCAATATACTTTCAACGAAACTTAAGTAGTGTCTGTCCAAAGTGCTTTAGAAACAGCTTTGGTCACCTTGATTGTATGTAGCTTTTTGACTGTCATCCCGTCTAGATAGGTACGGTATGATAATATTATTACCCCCCCCTCCCCTTCAAATTAAACACGATAGGATAATTTAAGAGGAAGACTCCTGGGTGCACCAAGGGGCAGATAGAGAGAGTTATTAATAGAGCGGGAACCAAAACTCAAAGCAGACGAAACTCCAAACATCCTGTTTGGGATTTGAACCAGTGTTCCCCACAGTGTAGAAAAATATAACGTCGGCCATGTTAGGATGTACTAAGCCCAAAAGTTGGTTTTTCATTTTTTATTTTATTTCCTCTGTGGTATCTGTTGCGTGTTGGCAAAAAATACATGTATTTTGTCTACATTCAAATCCTAAATGTTGAATAATAAGCAAGAAAAATGTGTTTTGAAAATTGATTCAGTTGTCAGAAGATTGAGAAACAATAATTTGCTGTCTGAGCCCAGTCCACTCGAAAAGCTTGCCGGCGACAGTTCAACAGCGTTTACACTTATTGGTTCACTTGAAAGACACACTGTACTATATTATTAGTTGTCAATATACATGACGTTTTCAGTGTAACTCATCTTTACCAGTTTTACTGATTTATGCACGGGAAAAAAGATACGATTCATGGGACATAAGGGATACGTAAACCGGGTTTGGGAGAGGATCGGGATAAAAAAAAGTGAAACTATCCCTTTAGCCTTCTGCAAGCTACTCTTTTTTCACTGACTTGGTTTCTGTCTATGAAAGAAAAAACCCAATAATAATGGTTTTATAGCATTTAGATGACCCTTTATTCACTTTTTACAGCATGCATTGTGCGCTTTACATCTTTTTCATTCTTTGATATTCGGAATGCACACCTGCCCCTGGTCTCTAAGTCGTCTCCTGTTTGTCTCTTAAGTCTGTTCGTCTGTCTGCTAGTTTGTCCCGGGCCAGTCTTATCTACTGGCTTTTATTATATCCACTCCAACAGGTAGGCCTACATGTAGAGATACGCTACCCGTTCACTGTTCCTTATCTTACTACCAGCTGTCGGACCTGCCAACCTACTCATCACTCTCCTCGCAAATCTCTCTCCCTTCCCCCCTCTCT
>NW_004797427.1:1287455-1289399 GCF_000002075.1 Aplysia californica | reverse complement strand
CCATTCTGAAATTGAACTCGGGTCTCCTGCGTGCGACAGCGAAGCGCCTAACGGTTACACCACAGCCACCAGTCTAGGCAGCAATTAGCTTCTTTAACCCTACCCGTACGTCGGGTTTTACTATCGTATTCATACGACGTGGGGAAGTCTGTGCCATCACTTTCCAAAGAGGAAATTTACTCGTTTATCCGATCCGCACGCTTTGCATAGCAGTCTGTCAAAAGAGTTTTTGAGAAATACTGGAAGTTTTAAAGAGATCTTCGCACTAGAAGTATTCTAAAATGTGAAGAATACAACCCCGGTGGTACAAAATGACCCCAAGACGTACGGATATGGTTAAATAATATAGTCTTTATTGTATAGTGTGGGTCCAACACCGCTTTTGATATTATGTCATCTAAAAGACAAGACTTTTGACTTTTTCTCGAATAGGATTGGATTATGATTAAATGGATAACCCAAGATTAAAGACACCCCATTGGGAATTCTAAGTGGGGCCATCAATGTCAAAGTCCAACACGACACCAATAAAATTTGTTATGCTCCACAGTAATGTATTTAGAGTGCTTAGTATATTAATTTAGTCCCAGGAGAAATGTTTCGGTGAGATAATGTCTAATCCAACTCTTGCAGCAATGTCTTGCTAATGGGTCTCTCACTCTAAGACCTGTACAATTTATGTGAAATTTTTCGGGAGGGAACATGTGTAAGCTTCTTATTGTGTGAGTCCACCAAAGGTGGTAGAAAAACTTGGCTATACTTTTTTTTCAGTATTTTTCGTACGACTTATCCATGTTTGCACTTTGTAACCGGCGATTGTGGTGTCGCTGCTGGGCTCTTCCTCGTCGCACGCAGGAAATTTGAATAATATTATAATTCTCGTGAGTCAAAGTCTTTTATCGAGTATGTCCGCCTGTCTCATGGGAACTTGGATCTCTCTCAGCCCGGGTTGGCTCTGCTAACCAGGGTGGAATCAGCCTGCCTACTAAATTATCAAAATGATGTCTATAGGGGTGAGAAACAGTTATAGTTACAACCTTTTTGTAGTCTATGTACATTGAACGCATAAAATTATAAAACATCCGTTCTCTTGCTATCAATGGTTTCAATAGATGTTTTAGCAGAAAAAAAAATCTACGTTTCAACGACAATACTTAGAAAAAACAAACATCCTTGCCATATGAACTAGTCAACAAAAGTTAAGGAACGTACTGTAAAAAGAGTGATATATTTGTATGTATTCTTTCGAGGTTTTACTTTTACTAGTAAAACTAGATATTGGTGAAATGTTACTCTATGACTAATGGGATTGTACACACCAGGGTTTGAAGTGCACGTGACTCCTGTGCGATGAGCTGGGGAGGGGGCAAAAAGGTCCAATGTTTTCCAATTATCGATTTTTATTCTCTAGCTCTTACCGTCAGGAAAATTATGAACGCTCAAAAATCAGTTTTCAATTGCAAGATGCATGTCTCGTGGGTGACTTGTACTCGTTCATTTGCACTGTGGATACACCATTCTGCTGCTGTAGGGCTAAGCATAAATATGCCTCCTCGACAGAAATTGTTTGATGTAAACAGAGGACGAGCTATTGCTTAGGTACAAGATGGTGTTTCACTCCGACAAGTTGCTACACTTCTTCCAGTGTCCGTTTCTGTCATTTCACGGCTGATTTAGCGTGCCAACGCCCCTGGTAGTGCCCAAGAGCGACCCAGATCAGGTCGACCAAGAGCCACTAATGCAAGGGAAGAACGATTCATTCATAGACAGGCTCCGCAGTCGAGATCCGCTCCTGCAAATCGCAGCCGGACACGGCTGAGAGCGGCAACTCGTGAGTTGTCAGACAGTACGAAGACGTCTTCATGAGTTTGGACTTAATGCACGTCGACCAGCAGTCCGCCAACGTCTCACCCCAGCACACAGAAGATTGAGAAACAATAATTT
>NW_004797427.1:1272593-1273918 GCF_000002075.1 Aplysia californica | reverse complement strand
CCTAGCAAATAAACAATCAACCCCCCACCCCCAAAAAACCTAACATGAATTAAACAAAGAAAAACAAACAATCAACAAACAAACAAAACAAAGACAACAACAAACTAAAGACACCCTAGAAAGCAATAAAAATAACAACGAAACTGAAGATTGAAAAAAAAAACCCCAACAAAAAAACAACAAACCCCCAACAAAATAACAAAAATAAAATGCAACAAAATTAAAAAAATTAAACTAGCCAACTGGTAGGCATAATTGCACAAACGATTCCATTGTTTTTATGTAGACATTTTTTACTTTCCCAACACAATTTAGACCATTTAGGAGACAGGTTTCCAAACCAGCCAGTCAGGGCTAACCCAGGTTGAGTGGAATACAACATCCCAGCAGAAAGATCGAGATACTCGATAAAAATTTTCCCTACTCGGGACTCGAACTCGGGTCTCCTGCATTCGACAACAAAGCACCTTACTGCTACACCACAGAGCTCGGTGAGCATTATTTCCTGCAGTTTAAAAATCGTACTTGATGAGGAAATGAGTTCCCTTCAAGAACTGTAAAAGAAGTTATTTTTGATGAAGTAACTTCAGTTCCCCAAACGTTCAATTGCAATACTTACAATGAGCTGTGAAGTGGAGGTCTTCAGGGAAGGTCCTTGAACACTGAAGATACAATAATTTATCATAGATTAAGGTTTAGGCGATCTTGCCGTAAGGTCTTCAGAAAAAGTTTGGACGTTGTCTGGAAAGTAACAATTTCTGAAACATAAACGATAAAGAAGACTATTTTTCTTTTTTCAAAGATAAGATACATTGAGAGGTCCATTCCCATCCCTGTGGCAGGTACTTTTTAAAATACCCCATAACAAAATATTTTTGTTCCTGCTTTTCTCAATTTTGGGGGCTTTACTTCACCACATACTACAAAAGAACTATAAAAAAAAGTCCATCAAGAAATAAGACCAAAAAAACAAAAAAACAACCGAAAAAGAAAACCCGTAACACATTTGCACTAGATTGCAGGTATTTTTTTACACTAAAAAAATAAATATTTCAAGCACTAAAATTGAACCCCCCCCTCCCCGTCTTTCCGCGCAACAAAAAGAAAAGAGAAAACAACAGAAAGGAAACTTGATTGGAAACAGTTATAAGCAGATACGAAAGTTCCAGCAAGCCGACAATTGTATACTTTAGGAAAATTAAAAAAAATATCATCCTATCCCCGACCTCATGTTCCGAAATCCGAACTTAGTACGCCCCTCCCCCCGAAGCACGCACACACACACACACACACACACACACACACACACACACACACACACACAC
>NW_004797427.1:1270075-1272012 GCF_000002075.1 Aplysia californica | reverse complement strand
CCCCCTTTTTTTCCCGCCACTTCCTTCACAGGCCTGGGATCTGACACCAGGATTCGGTGAGGTCAGGCTGTCCCTGCGGGGAAGGGAAGCCATGCGCGCGCATCCTCTCCTGCTGATGGTCATCGGACGAACAAAGACAACATGGCGCATAAATTTCCAGCTCGGTTTGGGTGTATGGCTCTTTGGACGGCTGATGCTCATTTCTCTAATTGATAACACGACTCTGGCAGCGGGAGCTGATGGTTACAGTATGTCATATTCGTTTTTTTGCAATTCCATATTTTCAGCGTGTATTATCAATATTTCATATTACGAGGTCTTATTTTTATTGAAGATATTTTACGTCCCTTTCAACTCAATTTAGATTATTACTTTGGAGGCAGGCTGCTTCGACCTTGTCTGCTAGGGTCAGCTTAGGGTGTTTAGGACACACCATCACAGAAAACAGACGTAGATACTCGATAGAAAGAATTTCAACTCCTCGAAGAGTTGAGATCTTGTCTCGTGTGTGTAATTCATATTATAAATTTATACATGTACTTAACATGTACTTACATGTCTTAACAATGCAGTTCAAAACAATGTTACTACATGAAACATCAATTTACTTGAATTATATATTAGCATTATAAACAAAATTGCAGACCCTGAAAGGGCTGAACTACTTGTGGTGTTGTTACTTTTTTCTTCTTTTTAAAATTTATGTTGTTGTTTTATTTTTGTTTGAAGTAAGTGCTTTTGTAAATTCAAATCAGATAATATTTTCTTTTAAAATCAGGATTTCCCGCATCCCTTCCCTCTCCCCAATTTTAATTATTAGTCTCCTTGTTAGACTTCTGCCTGGCATTAATGCTTTTAACTAATGAGGAAAAGCATAAGCTTTAAAACCCTGAAACAGCGAAATAAAAAAATGACCAATCACATTAACCATTGTAACGGTCAAATCAAAGTCGAATCTCCGATTGGCTACTATTTGTTGTCTTCTGAAGGACGATTATGTCGAAAGGGTTTTCTGATAACGTTTGTGCTCAGCACCCAGTGTCAAATGCGAGAGCTCGAGAAATATTTTTTTTATCATTTTATTTTCTAAAATGTTGTCGTTGTTAATTCTTGGAGAGGAAAAGGGGGAGGGGGTAGCATAGGGTCTTTGTTTTTGTATGTTTGTTTATTGGTTGTTTCTATTCTATCTTGAAATGATACACGTAACAAAGAAATTAAAAGAAATCGTCGGTAAGCTATATAGCAGTTTTACGCACAGAAAGAAAACATTTTCAGGAGAGAGGAAATAAATATAAATTCTTTTCCAAATTGTGTCTACCCTCTTTCCTTCTTTTTGACTTTTAGTTTTTGAATTGCGACCAAATATTTCACGGGTATATGCAATAATAATATATTCCACAGATTGAGAAAGGCCAATTTTTAAAAAAAAGTAGAAAAAAAATGGGGCTTAGAACATCTGATCAGCAGGCCGACGAAAGTTTGGTACGCATGACAAAAGAAAAAGTGCTGAAAATGGGAAGTGTTTAATGGAGTAAGTGAAAGTGACAAAAACAGAAGACAGCTGAAGTGCAGATGGGGCAAGTAGGATAGGCGCAGTCAGTTAGTGCTCCACATCTCAGCGCAGAAATCCCCTGCAAAATGGTTGCGAGTGAGGACATTTTGTCCGGTAGCTCGTTATGCGTTGGTCATCTCCGAGGGTGATTCATCTTCATTAGCGGCGTCCATTTGGTGATAAAGGCCCTCACAGGCAGCAGATAAACTTGTCAGCGTCGCCCCAACGAGCGGGTGACCTCAAACAACAAGTGCCACCCGTCCCCGGCCAGCGGCAAGAGCAATGTCTTCTGTCCATCTCCCCATCTTCTTCTTGTCTCTATTTCTTGAAAATCAACAGCCCCCCCTCTGTCTGTCTATGTCTCTCTGTCTGTCTGCCTGTCTGT
>NW_004797427.1:1264061-1269672 GCF_000002075.1 Aplysia californica | reverse complement strand
GGGAGGGGGGGGTACAAGAAGAAAGATAACGAGAGAGGGAAAGAGAAGGAAATCCAGGATGAATATTGTTTCACATAACAGTACCCTTCAGTACGACACAGTGTACCACTAACACCCTTCAAATAATTTATATCAAACCCTTTCACTTTCATATAATCGCGAGGTTTTTTTTTCACATTCTCCAAACTTTGATAACACGACACCATAATATGTGGCAGACTTTGTGTAGTGTCGTTTCCAAAATGTGTATTCCCCGCCAAGATTTGGCCAAAGTCCAGGGCTAGCTGTCTTTGGTATGTTGATTGGAAACGAAAGCCCGAAATTAGCGGGAGGAAATGAGCTTTTGCCCGTCTGTGAACGTAGTTGTCACCCACTGAGGGTACAGAGACGACAGGACCAGGGTTTCGAGCCTCGCACTTTAAAGGAAAAGTGACACTTCAGTAAAGTAAAAGAACCATTGTGTGTTTAACTTCCGAAATACACTACAAAATTTCAGTCCAAATGCTTGACACCAGAACTCGGAAGAAATTTAAGTTAGCTTTATCAAGTAAAATTTACTTTAATAATTCTCTTTAAAACCTCTTTCTAGTAAGTGAAAAATATCTAATAGCTGTGAGTTGTTTTGAGAGGGACTTCAAAGTTGAGAACAGCAAACCAGATCTGCGTCACTTACCTGTTTGTGTGGTGGCATCTGTTCAAACTATCGAACATTGTGAGTACCTTTATTTCGAAAACGGTTAACAGAGTGACACTACAACTTACATTTTAATTTCATTATGGTATAAACCCTTATCAAAGGGCGTGGCTGGTCCTTTAAGAATCCAGCATTATTACTCCTTTGGGTAATTTTCTATGAAGGGTTCCCAGTGTTTGTTTCTTTCAGAGGGATGACAGAGCACGGAAACAGTAACAGCAGGTGCGAATTCCACGTGCAACGACTGCAACAGAAATAAAAACAATTGGGTTAATTATCACTCGGACAAAAAAAGAATGAATCTTGGGAAAAAATGGAAAGAACAAGGAAAGCACAACTTTAGTTATACCAGTAAGACATTTTTTTTCACAATCACATGAAAAAAAAAGAATAATGACAGAATATCAATTTTGAACAATTCCATGTCATCTGTGATTCACAGAGAAAGGTGTCTCTTATTTTTTTAAATCTAGATATGGTCTTGCCAAAGAATATTGGTTAGAACTTAGAGCCAACATCTGAAGAAGCCGTTGTATAAACTTTGTTGGGTAAAATTTATGGACCTGCATCATATACTGCCAGGTTATTAAGGGGAGGCGAGGGTTCGGAATCCAATGTTCATCTCTAAAAAGGCTGAACCAAACAGACCTAGGGCCTTGGAAACTTCTCAAACAAACCAAGTTCAAGAACGTTCAATTAGGAATTCGAACCAGGGTCACTAGAGCATAGCACAGAATGATACCTACTGACCTAACGACCTACCCTAGGCCGTTTCTGGACATGCATAATGTCTGCTTCAAAAACAAACAGAAAATGCTTGCCATACTCTGATGTCTCCTACGACAGATAGAGACTTCTGAGTTCGGGGGTGTTGTCGTTAGTATAATGTAAAGAAAGTGCCATCTAATATAATAATTGTAGTAAAGCGCACAGAGCATGCTGAAGAGCACAGAATCAGTTATGCCCTATTATTAATATAAATGCATAATCTGGTTATTATTCTTAACTCTACTTTATCGAAAGATTGAGCACTGGATTGTATGATGTGCTGTGGGCTTTCAAAGAATCAGTTTTCAGTTAGATCCAGAAGGGATTATACAGCGTAAACGTGAAGCTCTTTCTTGCTGCAGCACATACAATACTCGAGTTTCGTTCCGGAGAAGGAAAGTCTATCGTGTCTTTCTGATGAGATACTGTCTTCTGCTCAGCCCTAGCAGCCCGCTCTCTGAATCATCTCAATTGTTCCGATAGGTGTGACAAACATTAACAGTCAACTGCACGGTCTAACACACTGTCAGACAGGTGTATTATTGTTGGCCTACAGGCTAAACAAATTGAAAGACGAGGCAATAAGACGAATGGTTCGATGGTTGCGAAATCTCCCTTAACAGAGATACTACTAGTGTTCTCAAACAGTTGACGACAGTATACTCTCTTTTGGTACATCTCTACAAAGCTCGAAAGAAACACTAAGACATTAAGAGTTCAAAATCTGATCTATATTATTATTACAATCATAGAGAATAGCAAATGTCTCACGCTATACTGACATCTGACAGCTTGAATCTTGTCAATCCTCCTGCTTTTTTATTTCAAGACGTTCAAACAAGAAGGAAGGAGAACAAAAAATAACAGAGAAAGAAGGGTCAAAGAGGGGGACTAGGAAAAAATACGATACCGAAAAGTGAATGGAGAAAAGAAAAGAAATAGGTGAGGTTGGTGGAGAAAAAATATTGCATTTTAAATTGTAAGAGAATCGTCCCTCAAAACAACTTGACAGTCTTCCTGTCTGTAGTTTCCCCCTAACTGTGACAGTCAAGTGCTTCACTTCAGCTCTCCGCCCACCATTCTCTCGATTTTTGTTTGAAATGTTTAAGATTAGTCACAGACTTAAGCTTGAACCAGCGAAAGCTTGGAGAAACCAGACACCACACCGTTGCCAACCTGGCTTCCCTCTCTACAGAGTCTGGAAAATACCAAAAAGGAGCTGAGAACGTTTGTGAGGTGGTTTCCTCCAGCCATATCAAGAGGCAATGGAATCTGAAGGGGTGTCTTAGGTTTGAATCGACGACAATTTAAGGTAATCTGTTTATGTGTGTATACAAATAGATCTAACATTCCAGTGCTCTAACTGGCGTTAAACCCACACGAGATTACGATTTATAATCATAATAGTCGTCAACTTTCAGACCCCCCCCCAAAAAAAAATCACACACACAAAGCTTAAAAAAAGAAGAAAAACCCAACAATCCTCTTCTGAAAAAACAACAACAACAAAAATAAACGACGAAATTAAACAAACAAACAAACACAAACAAGCCACAAACAAACAAACAAACAATGAATCAATCAATAAAACTAGCAAACAAACAAACAAACATGATAACTAAAAAATTAGGACAGTTTCTCGCGTTTGCACAAAATGTCGCATATCCCTTGAATTTATAAAACACACACACCACTTCTTTTCTCTAGTTTTTACAGTCTACTTCGAGTAGAGCCTGAACCTATACTCATAGCAAATCCATTTTAAAAACTTCTTTGCCGTCTCTGTCCTTTCTCCTCACCTCTGTGCACCCCTATTCCTTCCCCCCATAATACAGCTGTTTCTTCAGGTCAACTCAGCCTGGTGCAGACAATCTTCATTATGAAGACTTGGGTGGGTTCTCATTGCGCCTTGACATTTTCTGACATAAGCCCTTCTTGAAATGTCAGACAGCGAAGAAGGGACAAAATTGTTGGAAAATTATTATGAATGGGGATGTACTGGACTGAGTCAAGTATTCTGTAACCGTATCGGTTTTTAAAAAAAAATGGTTTTGTTCAGTTTATTCGTTTTTCTCTTTTCAGGGGTCTGTCTCAGACATTGGCGTGACGAGTATAATTGTCTGACATCTTGGTTGTTCAGAAAGGAGCTTGTCCAACTCTGTTTGCTTCCTGAACAAGGGTCCAAACACAGTACTTCTCCCCTTTCCGCCCAACCCCCATCTTCTCTCTCTCTCTCTTTCTCTCTCTCTCTTTCTCTCTCTCTCTCTCTCTTTCTCTCTCTCTCTCCCTCTCTCTCTCTCTCTCTCTCTCTCTCTCTCTCTCTCTCTCTCTCTCTCGCTCGCTCGCTCTTTCTAGATAGATATACCCGAACACAGTATAAAAAATGCTTCTACAAATATTTGGTTATGATTTATAACGTAGGAATAAAATTGGACCTGCGTAGGCCATGCATATTTACACACAGCCTTTTGCCTGATTATGTCTTGCTGCTGCAAGCGAAGCCATTCCAGCTATCGTCTCCGAAATGGCGCGTGTATCAGGCGGATCTGAGATGAGAGGGGGTCGATTTTCGAAGTTGTAACGAAGCCAATCCAGGCATTGTGATGGGTGCCCTCTGTCGGCTTAATCAATGCTCGCACCACGGTGGCAAAGTCTCGGGCATGACTCACTAATTTCATCAAGTGTTCCGGGCTCCCCCTGCGGACAAATAGCCTGGCAGAAGTAACCCCTGTCCCGCTACTTGAAGCGCTTCCTCCCTGCTCGAGTAGGAGCAACAGAAGGTTATCACTACCAGCCGCATAATGGGTGCGGTTTCAGTCCCTTTTTATCAGGGAAAACTGAAGGAAATATCCTCTGCTGGTTAGCCGTGGTGTGAGTGCTCGGGGGTAATGTCATTTTGGTGTTCTTTGTCGTTGGAATTTCGTTCGTTTTCAGTCTTCGTTTTGATCCCCACAGCGTGCTCAAGACATTATCATCTTATCATAACGAGCTTGAGTAATGGTGTATGCATGATTTGTGCCTAAACCACCCGCACCCGAGTGGGTAGGCAAGTGCTAGGACATTTCACTAAAATACACTTCGTGTTACCTCTTTCTTATTTTGATTTTTTTTTCATTTTTGTCGTCAACGTTTTGTCTCGGTACCGTTGAACTATCAGACTTAAAAGTGTTTCCCCTGAAATCAAGCGGACAAAAAGAAAAGCAAGGTTATATTCCAGGTGCAACTTGTATAATTTTCCTTTCTTTCTATGAATAGTAGTTTATAAAATACTAGAACACCACCACATAGTGGAATGGAGCGAGGGATTGGGGGGGGGGGTGTATGTAGAAGCATACGGCCAAACAAAGCTGTGACGTCTTCAGTGCGATCGATTAACCATAAAGCCTCATACGACAGTTTCTTGTCCTGACCTCAACAAGCGAGTGCTTTTGTCTTGTGAACAACTCGGTGTATCTCACGTCGTCCCTCGCGTCTTTTGCCCTGGGTAAACTCATCCTGTCTCCCCGCTTCGTTCTCATCTCTTCAGACGAGTTTTCAAAGAATCTTTCTTCCCGTGCGCCGGGTATTTCATTCTCTCAGAAATAATCCGAGTGTAAAGGCTTTTCAAAGGGCGACTACAGACTGTGTTTTACCTGATCCGAGCCGCACCCTTGACGGCACCGTCATTATCTCCCCATCGATTCTTCTCTTCCAATGGCTCAAGACATTCACCCAAGCCTGGGTGTTTGCCACGTCTGGCCTAAGGTCATCTTCAGGTGAAACCGTCTACAAAAATAAATGTCAAGACAATCGATATTAATATTCATGTTCCTGCCTCGTGGCTTCTTTGACCTTCCAATTGATTTTTCTTCCCATCCACAGGAGTTTTAATGAAAGGGAAAAGATGAACGATAAACAATCTCATATGTCTTCTCAGAGTCTTGTGTGTCTACAGAGGAGAGGGAGTCGTGACAGGATAATTGGCGAGTCTCTCTCTCCCACTGCGAGCTGCCTGTCGCTCGTTTCCTCCCCATCAACAGTCTATGATTAGCAGAGAAAACTTTCATTTCGGTGAAGATCATACTAGAACAAACCAGATTTTAGAGATTTTACACAGAAACGTTTCTCAACTAGCTTAAAAAGTTAGCAATGTAAGGAGAGAGGGAGAGA
>NW_004797427.1:1260006-1263213 GCF_000002075.1 Aplysia californica | reverse complement strand
CACACACACACACACACACTAACACACACACCCCTTCTTCCACATACATTTAACACATACACAAATAATGAACAATACATGCTTATACATTGTACTCTCAAACAGACACAAAGGCGTACACATTCTTATAAATGAAACAGTATTTTTAACAATATCAACTTTTAAGCTTGATGCACCAATCTTCTGAAAGTAGGCCTATTGTCCACTTTCAAAGAACTAAAATGATGAGTTTTATTTGACATTACAATCGAAAGGGAACAAAGAATGCTGAACAAAATGGGTTATATTTGTTTGTTTGTTCATTTTTTACTTGTTTGTTTTTGTTTTTTTGTTAATTTATTTTGTTTTGCTTTTTTGTTAATTTGTTTGTTTTTGCTTTTTTGTTAATTTGTTCGTTTTTGCTTTTTTGTTAATTTGTTTGTTTTTGCTTTTTTGTTATTTTGTTCGTTTTTGCTTTTCTGCCTACGAAGCAACGATGCCGCCAGAAAAGGGTGTTGCCGCGCACGCAAAATGTTATTTAATGCTCAAACGATGCATTCTGTTTACTTAAGTTGGTTGATGATAGAGTTTTTATATAATATGTCTCCACTCATTTGCTCGGTCCTATGGGAGATGAACATTAAACAAATGCCCTGATTTTTAAGTCACGTTTCTCTATGGAAATGGACAATAAACGCGTGCCATACTGTAAGAAGATCTCATACTAAAGAGAACCTTGTAGAAATGCGTTACTTTGAACAGTCGGCGTATATCCAATGACGAGTCTTTTTAGCACGTCGATCAAAAGCATTCGGGCCATCGCTCTCTAAATATAGAGCGAAGTTACTCATTTCCCGGATTTCTCTGGAGGAAAATGGACTATAACAAACTCGTGAAATTCAATAAGGAACAAAGGACCGTAACTCGGAGCCATTAGTCCAGGGGTGGGAGAGGGTGATTTACCGTGTGGCTAATGAGCCTGACATTTCATTAGATGTTGATGGGCCCTGCGCCCAGTGGCTAAATCTGGTGATCCTGGGCTATCGACACGTCCAGAGTCTGACCGCGACGAAAAACCCGGGGCGAGTGTGGACCTCATATCTGGGGTCGTGGCGTTTCTCAGAGCCTGAGGGGCAGAAAGCAGGAAAGTTCCAAAGGACAGGGCAAAAATAGCGTAAGAGATTTTACTTTCTGATAACCTTAATATTCAGTAGAATTGTAGTGTTATAGTGACAGAAGGCATGGGATTTAATATAGGCTGTTGATCTAAAAAAGTAAACTAACGTTTCACTATTTTAAATAACTTTTGAAAGAATGTACTAATTTAGTCCAAGTCTTGATGCTCGACATGTTTTTAATAATTTGTCTTTAGGTGACAGAAAAAAAAAGTTTCTCATTCAACGATAATTGTGTAATGTTTTCTCTTTGTCATCGTTAATAAAATGTGAAATTACAACGCTTATTCTTCCACGAGCAAGGTTTGAAATACGGACAACTCTGACCAATGTAAAACATTCTGCTTTAAATGACAGTCAAGAGATTCGAGTCACGATATTACAAGTTTGTCACGGAGGCTCTTTTAAGAGAAATAACTTTCTCCCTGCTCTCTCACACAAACACGAATCTCTCTCTCTCTCTCTCTCTCTCTCTCTCTCTCTCTCTCTCTCTCTCTCTCTCTCTCTCTCTCTCTCTCTCTCTCTCTCTCTCTCTCGTTCTCTCACACACAAACATACTTACACACATGCTCACACATTTATCTCTTTTGCTTTATCTGTCTCCCTCTCTTTTTCCTTCTCAGTATTCTTCACACACACATACACCCCTCCCATACACACACACACACACACACACACACACACACACACACACACACACACACACACACACACACACACACACATACACACACACACACAGATGCACAAACTCATGCCAGAAAATGTATTCATGTATTTCAGAGAGTTAAAGAGCAAAGAAATACATTTTAAAAGGCGGCACGGCACAAGGTAAAGAAAAAAGAAAAAGAAACCACAACCACAATCTCTTTTGTTCATGCTTTAAGCTGTGGTGCAGACATGGGCAGAGGGTTAAACAATGTTATTAATTATGTTTACTTTTTTGACTTTCTAAGGGAAATTGTGCTGAAGCTATGCCATTTTTTGATAGCCGTTAGAAAGACAGAAAAAGGCCCTATACGTCTCGGGGATAAGATGCTTCAACTTTTAAAAATACACGAAAAGACAAAGTATGTAGTTTGTTTTATTTTCAAAGTCCAATTCAACAGGAATTAAAAGTTGGTTGGATTTTTTATAAGCCGTTCTGTTCTTCCAAGTCTTTATACACTTTTGAGCACAGCTCGTTTGTTTAAAAATGAATATGTAAAACGTTGTGTAATAGACAATTCGTTTATGCCCACCCTCGTATATATGATAACCCCCCCCCCTATTCAGGCCAGTGCTCCTGACTGAAGTGTCTTTAGGCCATTCCCAAAGGGGGGATATTAACATGTTCTTAAGCACAATAGAATTGTAAATGGGCCGATTTATCAATGCCATGCTCATACTGTGAAGAAACAAAATAGGGAGAACTGCTGCTTTTTCTTTCCTCATCCTTACTATCGTCATTTTTCATCTACTTCTTTTGTATGTTTTTTACTCTCTTGTGAACTGCTATTTCCGGGGTGCCTTGATAATCGAAGTAGACGTTGTGCTGTTGAGGTTAGAGAGGTGAGCAGAGTAAGCCTGATTCCTCGTTTGGACTTCTCTGTTGACATCCGCCCTCTGGTGCTCATATGACCTTATACAGGTGCGAGCGCCATAGCCGTAAAACATTACTAAAACAAAAACCTAAAACACATATTATGGGGAGATACGAATCCGGGAGAAAGGGAAACGGGGTAAGATGATAATGGTGCCCAGAAAGAGGGATGAAAATGAGGAGGGATCAAGGTAAGCCGATAATGTATCAGGAAATATGAGTTGGGGGGAGGGGGGTTGGGGTGGAGGGAGTTATTGATGATAATATTTTCTTGGACATTGAAGACATAGGCAGCAGGGAACATGTGGGTTTGAGTCTGAGGAGTGGCTTTTGGGGAAGTTGAGACTCACGGATTGAAATAAAAAGCGGTTGTTGGTGTTGTTGGTATTGCTGTTATTGTAGTTGCTATTGCTACCGTTGTGCCTGCGGATGCTGTTGCTGCAGCTACTGCTCCAGGTGCTTCATCTGTTG
>NW_004797427.1:1255953-1259899 GCF_000002075.1 Aplysia californica | reverse complement strand
GATGATGATGATGATGATGATGATGATGATGATGATGATGATGATGATGATGACGTACATCTGTTCTGTTCCTGAAATCTTTGTCCTGTTAGGGCAACAGAAAGTTCTAGATACAAATCAGCACTGCTGTTTTGTTAATGTCATTTCTTCGACAAGCTGTTCTAATGTGCTGAACAAACTATCGCATTTTCTCTATATATGGGATCGTTTGCATGAGCTCGAGTACATTTTGTGGCACAAATTCTAAATGTTGAAAATAAAGCAGGTATAATTGTTTAAGAAATAAAATGTGTTTTTCCCTCGCCTGAGAAATGTTGGCGTCGGTGGCCTATTGGTTAGGCTATCGGACCCGTAATCATGAGATTGTGGATTTGTGGGTTCGAGCTATGCTCGGTCCGACGTTGTGTCCTTGGGAAAGGCACTTTACACGAATTTCCCATTTGGCTTGATCCTTTCGGAGATGGGCGTTAAACCCGGAGGTCCCTCCACTTAAATAACCTAATAGTGTTGATAGGGGTGTTAAACCGATACCACTTCATATTTTTTTTCAAAGAAATGTTGATTTCAGGGCTTAAAACAGTTGTAAAGGTTGTCGACGATTTCTTCTATCGGTTCTTTTTTAACACAGAAAGGCTCAGTGGTATACCCTGTCGTTAAATTGAAAGGAAAAACTACTTGCTTGAAGAACTCACATTGTATCTAGATAAAGTAAATAATGAAATAGCATGTGGGATTTTTCGGCTTCAATTCTTAGAGTAACTTGCTGTCATTCCATGTTAGGAGATTATGCCCAAAGTAAAAGACAGCAAGAACGTAGGGAAAAGGTTAATCCAATTTATGTAAGGCATCGGCTTTTGGAAGTCATGCTGAATCTACAAGAGCTGACACTGTCATATGTAGTTGGTATCATGAGAGGATGTGATGTAACTAGGACAGTCGTTTCGAATCCGAAAAGGGCGTCAGTAAACTTAAGTTGACAGGAATTTTCCCAACTTATGCAATCTGCCCATCCAAACAAGTGAAACTGAACCTACTACTTCGGCGAGTGCACAAGGTTCAGTTATCTCAAAGCGATTCTGTCTGTAGAAAAGATGTCGTAAAGACCGATCACTGCACTTTGCCTACGTCCTCGATTTTATTGTTCAGTATCTTTAGATATTTACTTCGAACTTTCATTCTTTTATTGTTAAAACGTTGTTTTGCTTTTGCTCCATCCTGACTGGGCACCCAATTGGTCACCTCAAAGGTGGAATACTTAGCCCTAGTCGGATCACTAACAGCCATTGGGATTATAGTCGTGTCCAAAATTCATGGTCTCAATTGCAAAAGAAACTCTCCATGCAAACACCTATTCGCCTTATTCTAGAAAATACCTTGATGGATACTATTTTTTTCTTTAATCAAAGAAGGTGGTTTCTTCAGGTTTTAAAAGATTTGCATCCCATGATCTGGGATAAAAGCAATTTTAAAAGCAAGTCTGTACTTTCCATCCAGAGACCAGAGCACCGAGGTCAGCCAGCCGGAAAGCAGACACAGACAGTGGCTAGGAGCCTATAGCACCCCTTTCAGACCTGAAATGCTCAAGCCTGAACTGTATTCCCCAATGAGGCACACAAAAACCCCCACTATAATATCCCGTATAATATAAGACTGACTGCATCACCCGTCAGTACGGTCACAAACTCTGCGTCTTTCTCCATAGACTATTGTGTTCTGAATCCATTAAAGTTCATTTTGGGGACGAGTAAAAGGGAACGTTTCATCAGAAAAGTCGATATTTTATTTGAAATCAACAATTGCCCTCACATAAAAAGCACTCCGTGATGTCACGGTGGAAGCTGAATAAAATCCATTTATGGAGTCTGGAAAATAGAACAAGTTTATATAGAAAAAAGGAAGAAGGCGTCAGACCACTCCTCATTATCATCCGACTCCTCATCAAATAAATGATAAGGTAAGAGCAGAGTCTCTTAACAATTTCACTTGTCATTTATTATTTGGCTTCATCTACGTGAGCACTAAAGTTTTGCTTCTAAAACATGTTATTTGGCGAAGAGCGAGGTAAGTTACGGCTGTAAAAAAATGTGTGAAAAACGGGAAGTACTGTAAACATTGATCCATTTTCCCTCATAACAGGGGTCTATGGTATTCTATATTATGTTTATGAAAGCGGCTTTTAAAAAGAGATTAGTCTTAATTGTTGTGGAAAAACAAAACATGTTTAAGTAAAAAAACAAATTAATATAAACTGCTGTGCAAAGTATGGATGACATTGAATCACTCGTTAAATGAATGCCTCTGGCTAAACTGTGCGGTTGTTTGAGAAAATAGGGCTGGGTATTCGAAACGTTGTTAATCGTATCATGCTAACATAATTATCATTACGAATACTCTATATTTCAGCATTGTTGTATATTAAGGAATAAAATAACTAGCCTTCCCATATTCTTTATCAAGTGGAAAACACGGACTTTAAGTTTCCATCTTAATTTTTCGCGAAAACTTTGTAACTTTCTTTCTGCACGGGTGTTGTCCATATCTGTTCTTCCTGATCAGTTAGAATAAATAATTCTTAAATGAAGTAATCCTGTTAATTAATGAAATAATCCTGTTCTTAAACATTTTAAAATGGAAAAGCACACATTAAGCAATCACTTTGTGCGATAACGCATTGTCGGGGAACAGTCTTTACCAAGGCCTTTTTCTCAACCAGCATTACGCTCTTTTACATTATGACAAAGTAATCCTTCTCTAGTCCAATCTTTATCATACTGGCAAGCAGAGACGTTCGCAGTCAGGGTTGTTCCCCCTGTTGACATGTCCAGAGCCCCTTCATGTAGCCCTGAGCCTCGACCGGACGCCCCTTCTGATGACTTAGCCCTCGTTTCACGGCCGATTACCCATGATGGCGTTGACAAGAATTTCATCTATAGTCCGCCGTCGGTCTTCGTTGCCCTCCTAAGAAAGGCCATCCTATCCAGAGGCACTGAGACACAAGGAGGGGATAGTGGAGATTGGAAAAGAGGTGGATGGGTTTTTGTGGGGGTTTTTGTTGGGTTTTTTTTTGGGGGGGGGAAGGGGAGGGAGTCGGGTGGGTTGGGAAGGAGGGTGGGGTGGGAATGTTAGAGCAAAGAAGGGTGGCTTTGGAGTAAGGCCACAGAAGAAGGAATAGAGGTAGAGAGTGCAATAGAAGTTCGTACGTCTCTAAACAATGCTTATAGACTTTCCCTTTGTGCCTTTTTTCACTGTTACAAAGTCAATGCCGCTATAAACACTGGTATCGTTTCAAACGGGGGAGTATTCGTGAATGCCGAGCGTTAAAAGACTTTTGAGTTGTAATGAAGAGTGTTGTTTTAAAGCACAATGCATTTAGCTTATTGATGGGGCTTTCCTTACGGACATGCGTTGTTTTCATCTTATGTTTCAAAATCAGTTTCCAGAAAAACCAAAGGCAAATTCAGTTATGGCTCTAAATCTGAGTGGACAAGTGAAGACAAGACTGGTCACAGTTGAGACGTTATTAATCCACATAGCTTGGAGGACATTATACCGACATTTACTGGCCTCGCATCACGTCTCGCCCTTGGATTCTTTCTGACTCACACGTCGGGGCCAATTTTCTTCAGTGAGAACTTCTTCACTTAGATTGTTGACGAAGAAGTTGGGACAACTTCAGTTTCGAAGCTAGTATGTCACTTTTTAAGTCTTTGAGGACGAAGCGGTCACATCATGTCCGACTATCAGCCAGTGTTGTTGCACATTTTGAACCATCTTGTACATATCAGAAACATGAATCTAATTTATATATTTCATAGTATGCACCTTGTAGCGCGCATTATCAAAATTTCAGATAAAGAAAACTGAATTTAAAAGTCTGTATGAATAAATAAATAAGTAAAACGTCTTTTTCTAAGAACCCCCCCAAAGAAAATAAATAAATAAATAA
>NW_004797427.1:1250301-1251716 GCF_000002075.1 Aplysia californica | reverse complement strand
TGTTACGAAGGACTCCTGTGGCCAAGTGGATAGCTTACATTACCTCATACCTCACGCATACTATGGAACAAATTCCTTGTCATGGATTCTTAGGAGGTGGGTGTTAGCGGGGTGTGTCCTTAGTGCAAAAAACTGGGCGTGGAACAGTGAGGTACACTGCTGCTGTTTCAGTTTGGGCAAAAGTAAACTTCAATGTGGCGTCAGTAACCTAGTGGTTAGGCTACCGGACTCGTAATCGTGAGATTGCGGGTTCGGGAGTTTGAGCCTCAGCTCGGTCCGCCGTTGTGTCCTTGGGTAAGGCACTTTACACGAACTTCCCACTTGGCTCGGTCCTATCTGAGACGGACGTTAAATTAGGAGGCCCCGCCTCTTAAATAACTTAATAGTGTTGATAGGGGCGTTAAACTCATACCATTTCACCATTTTATTTAAACTTCAGTCCTCCTTTTGGAATATACTTGACCTACTACGCACATCTGGAATCTTCACTCTCCGTTGGGCCACATGTGGGTCGCCGTGACGGCATGCATGAAAGGCATTTTTAACTCACCGGAGCCGAAATTTACTTTTATCTCATTTTCAAAAATTATGTTGTGGATTAAAATCATAGCTTGCCCTATCTTACATGGTGCTTGAGACCAAATAGAAAAATAAAGAGGTAGACCAAGTGGATGTTACAGAAGCACGATCAGGGACGCGGGACGAGGCAATCACTTTGGGCGTGGATGTGCCAAGATTCGAGGAAGTGGCCAGGGACAGACACCCATGGTGTCGACTACTCTCTGCCCTGTATACCTAACGGTTTAGTGGAGAGTAAGTCGTAATAAATAAGTTATTGAAGTCATGCCACTGTAAAACATCTCTCTCCTGGATCAGTCAAAAACGCTGTCTTTTCGTCTTAGAGTAAACTCCAACGTCTTAAACTTCATGATAGAGTACATGGCATTAGGACAGAGTAGGCATGCGCAGACTTCGACACAGTAATCAATTATGAATGTGGTCCGCGATGAGTTGATAACTAATAACGTTAAAACTGTCCGTGTTGGAAACCAATGTCAAATTTTGATAGTTTGCGAACCAAATGGAAGCAATAGAAATAATTCTGCATCTGTATTTCAAGAGACGCCCTTGAGTGGCATACTATAGTGTCAATTTTAGGCTCACTTTTGAGAGCTTGGGTATTTCAACCGATTTCACCCAATTTTCCCCTGATTTAGCCTGGGAGATATTCGGAATCGCATAATCGGGCCCACAACTGGGACACTCTTGTCCATGCCTGGGTTTGGGTGAAGGAAAGACAACGTCAGGAAAAGAGGAAAGTACGCGGTGCAGCGAATGGCACGCAGGACAAATTTTCATTTCACTTCTTTTGTTTATTTGGCTTTGTCTATTTTACTAGTTAGAATAGGTCTACC
>NW_004797427.1:1245783-1249281 GCF_000002075.1 Aplysia californica | reverse complement strand
GTATATATAAATATATTATCATTGCCTTTCTTGTCCTGCTTTAGGGTATAGGCCACGGACAAACACTTTCCACCTTTCTCTAACGTGGGCTAGCCTCTTAATGTTAATCCATGTCTTCACACTTTTCTGTACTTCAGTTTTTGTGATTCTTCTCCATCATGTTCCACGCGGTCTTCCCCTTGATCTTTTACCCTGCGGATTCCAATCCAACACTTTTTTTTGTTATGCAGCTACCTGACGTCCTGAGAGTATATATATATATATTGTATATTCTGTCGATCTACTCGTCGCTCTTTATATTACACAAAAATACCCCCGCAAAAAATAAAAGGGTTGTTTGTGGGATATGGGATGTGGTAAAATATGAGGGGGGAGGATTAATAAACTGAAAAGGTATAAATGAGTTCTGTAGAACTTAATCATAAAACATAGCATGTGCAGATAATGTTTGTACACACCCTTGCCTTCACTAAACTCTTTATATCACTTGGGGGGGGGTGCGACATTACAGCTCAATTCCATTGCCTGCTCATTACAGACTCGGTGCACCTTGGAATTAGAAGCCTATTATTTGCTAGTCGCGTCTTCTGACCCCTGGTGACCTTTAAATTGATCCACGAAACCCTTGATTGGACTCGGTCATTGCATGGTCAAACGGCTGACAGACGTGCCCGTCATTCGTGTGTCCAGGCAACTGCTCGCACTCTAGCTTCTACGTCACGCTGGTCATTAAGAGCTTGCAACTGTCGCGTCATCACCCATGCTTCCAGTCGCTGAAAACCGTTCAAGCCTCGGGGCGGCTGCACCGGAACTAGAGCTCTGGTGTCCGTCCTTCCGGCCGTCTGTGGGGATACTGTGGACCCCTCTGGAATTTGAGAAACTTTTGAGATAATCTCAACGCCTCCACGGTATCACGAGGACATGGATGATTCATCGTTTGTATTACTTCCTCCTCCCAATCCCCCAACCTTCACATCCACCCTTCTCTCCCCCCGCCCCCTTTCTGTCGCCATCCTTCCTGCCGAACAGCCACTTACTTATTAAAGGTTTCAATGCTCCATGGTTGAGCAAAAAGCAGTGGGTGTCTTTTTTCAAGTTACAACTATAACATGACTGTTTCCGAAAAATGCATTAATCATACAAATTAATTTACCCTATGCATTGACTTGGTGCTTCTTGTAGTTCAAGTCTAATAATAATTATTTTCAAGCAACGAAATGGCTTCAAACAAGTGGCGTCTGTAGTCTAGTGGTTAGGCTACCAGACCCGTAATAGTAAAATTGTGGGTTCTCGGATTCGAGCCTCAGCTCGATCCGAAGTTGTGTCCCTGGAAAGGCACTTTACACGAATTTCTTACTTTGCTCGCTCGTTTCAGAGATGACGCCTCTTAAATAGCATTGCTAGGGATGTTAAACCTATAGCATTTCATTTCACATTTTACTTCAAAACACATTGAAAGTATAGATGGTTACGAAGTTTTCACCGGCATCTGTGGTGTAGCGGTGAGGCGCTTCGCTGTAGTACGCAGAAGACTCAAGTGCGATTCTGGAGTGGGAAGAACATTTATGTAGAGTATCTCGGTCTTTCTGCTGGGACGACGTACACCTCTCAGCCCCGTTTGGCTCTGACAAGCAGGGTCGTAAACTTGCCTCCTGATTGATCTTAATTGTGTCGGCGGGAGTGTAAAACACCAATATTTAAAAGAATTTGAATTCAGTTTTTGAAATGTACTGAACTTTTCGCACTTGAGTAAAATGTACCGGCGGCTGATGCGGTAAACAGCACGTCTGGTGTTTTTGGTTTATATCTGAAGCATTTTTTTCTTCGCCTTCCGTCCATTATCCCTTTGCTCCCCCCTTCCCCTTTCTCTCTCATTCTCTCTACGTCTCTCTCTCTCTCTCTCTCTCTCTCTCTCTCTCTCTCTCTCTCTCTCTCTCTCAATCTCTCTCTCTCATCTTCTGCGGCTCAGTCTCTCGTCCCCACTTTCTTTAATCTTCCTTGAATTCTCTCAACCAAGCCCTAAGGTATGATATTTTTTCACGCGTTAAATTCTAGCTCCTGCATCTCTTTGTAAGAGCACATCATTTGCTTTTTCAGTATGAAGGAGATAAATGGTGCCGAGAGCCCTGGTTCGATTCCCCAAATCGGTATTTAAACCTTGATTGAGGATTTTTCAAGGCGCTACATTTCTATTTGGTCCGCTCCTATCGGAGATGGACATTGCATTTTTAGGTTCTACCTTGATACATCCCTATAAATCTAAGATCGTCTTTAAACCATGCCTGATAATTTTCTTCTTCTTCGTATCCTTCTTGTATTTCTCCAATCATCTCACTTTATGGAAAAATTATAGTTTTTTTTTTTCACCCTCATCTCTCATCTCCAAACACCAATAACTAGACTAGACCTCCTAATCTTAGATCCCCTACTCTTTCCTTCCTGTATCTTTTCCTCAACCGCCTTTCTTTCCTTCCATCCAATCTTTCCCCAACTCTCCTCCAACACCCATCACCCTTTTTTTCGCCCCGACAACCCCACCTTGTCCTCACACCACCCCCACCCCTCCTCTTCTCCCTCCGTCTTTCCAGTATGCAGCCACGTCCAGATTATTCCTAATAGTGCTATCAAGCCCGTCAGGACCCACGAAGCCTCGTTAGTGCTACTGGGTCTCCCTGCCTCTCCAGGGATGTCATAAAACTGCATCCAGGGGTTATTACAATCGGGGAACTCAAATTTCACTGGTGGAGATTCTGCTGGCACAATTTCCCCTTCGAGTGTCAGAGAACCGAAGAGTTTCTCGCTTTGCTACCCTCCTATCGCGTTAGGCATTGTGCAGAAATTTTATGTTTGCTTCAAAGCACATTTTAATGGCGTCATGATTGCTATTTTTTACTTGCTGCTGATGGATGAGGCGCTCTGGCTGTGCTGGTGCTTCTTCAGACAGCCAACCCAGGGCACATTTGGCATGAGAACAAACAAGCCATTTTTTGTGTGTCGTTCTTTTGTTTGTCAGTTTGTTTGTCCAATCGTTTCTTTATTCGAGATGATTGTAACGGAGAATTTGAGATGATTGTAACGGAGAATTTTCCACGCGCAATAAAAGAATAATTTCAATGGCGACACGACACGGAGGTAATGTCGCTATCGTGTTTGGACAATGAAACTGACTAGTGACAAGAAAGTGTTTACCATCCGTTGTACACCTCTGCACGTTTATTGTTTGCATTAAGTGACGTGCTTTTTGTACTCACTCAAAAGGGGAACGCTTTGAAGTTATACCATCCGCACTTACAAACACACACACGCACACACACACACAGACACTCACACACACACACACACACACACACACAAAACGCACACACATAACACGGACACACATACTCATACATACACACACAAACACCCACCCACACATACACACATAAACACACACATACCCACACACACCTCAAACATACAAACACACTCACAAATACGCACGCACAAACACACACA
>NW_004797427.1:1243766-1245143 GCF_000002075.1 Aplysia californica | reverse complement strand
TACACATGCACTGACACAGAGAGACAGACAAACAGACACAGACATCTACACACACACACGCACACACACACACACACACACACACACACACACACACACACTCACACTCACGCACGCACACACATCAAAAGCAAAGACCTAGAGAGGAGGGGTGTGTGGTGTGGAGGGCGGAGAGCTGTGGGGAGGGAGAAAAAAGACAACCCCTGTCGTCAGCAAACGCCAAGTACATAGCCGTTTCCCGCTCACAATAAGATTAGCCTCGAATTGATGAGACAGAAAACGTCACCCGGACAGCCAGGCCAGATCGGGTTGCAGCCGACATATGATGGATGGCCACGTCACACAAAAGTGGCAGGTACATGGGCCTTCCCTGTCCCTGTTCGGGAGAAACCTGGGGTCGATACCGTGCTGGGAGTGTTGGTTCGTGAGTCTTGAGACTAGTAGGCCTACTGATAAATGTACTTGGACCGAGGGATCGATACTGATACGACTGGAAACGGTATGTAAAGACAATGACAAAAGAGTAAGTTCAGTGTGTTTAGAATTTGCAATTACTTGACCTTTGAACCGAACTACTTTGAACCTTTTGTGAAGACTGTTCATGTGCATTTTTATTCATCATCATCCAGTGCCAGATCTGCGACAGACATTGGCGATCATGGTTTTCCATTCATTCCTTTGCTCGAATGCTCTAAAAGGGCTACGTTTCCCTGATCTTTCCCTGTTATCCATTTGTTTAGGTTCCCTGGGTATGTTGGTCTGGGCCTACCCCTGCCTCGTTTGCATTCAATTTTGCGAGTGAGAGCTAGATGTTCAAGACCCTTATGTCTATTCAGGTGTCCCAAAAACTGCATTTTTGTCGTTTCCTGATTGTTTTCAACATTGAGCGTCCCACGTGGGCTTCATCAAGCACTACTTCTTTTGTTTTCTTTTCCTTCCACGATACTCTGAGCAACCTCCTAAGAAACCATATTTCTGTTGCTTCTATTTTATTTTCACTGTCTTTAATGATTGTCCAGCATTCACAACCATATAGAAGGGTTGACGATGGCTAGCATTTCAGAACTTCCAATTTGGTGTTCATTGAGATGCAGTATTATTAACGTTTTATATAATATACTTTCCTGAAAGAAGAAGAGTGGGAGAAGGAAAGAAAGAGGAAGAAAGAGAGAGTGAGGGGAGGGGGAGAGAGAGAGAGAGAGAGAGAGAGAGAGAGAGAGAGAGAGAGAATGAGATACTCGTACAGGGACATAGAGTGGTCGAAAGAGGAAAGGAATGAGGGACAGGAAAGTGAAGCACACCAACATCCACACCCACTCACATACGCGCGTGCACACACACACACACACACACACACACACAAACACACAAACACAC
>NW_004797427.1:1234516-1242530 GCF_000002075.1 Aplysia californica | reverse complement strand
AGAGAGAGAGAGGGAGAGAGAGATGAGAGAGAGGAGAGAGAAACATATACACAATTTGTCCCACACACTCTCTCTTCCACACACATACACACAAACTATAATGCGTACACTCACAAAACAAACCAGCAGTTACACAAATATGAAATATGAACAAATATGAATATTTAACAATAATAATTTAAGCTAGAAGGCTAAACGGTGTTCTGATAGTATTCCGATACTGTTCTTAAAGTACACGTTTTAAAGGTCATAAGAAATACTTACTTTACAAGTTGCTTAAAATAGGAGGAATTCAATAGATGCTGATACAATGACCTTTGTATCTTCCTTTGTTACACAGCAGATTCAGAAGCGGGGTCTATTAGTTCTTACTGATATTTTAATTTGAGTGAACAATGGGTGTTAATTGTCGGAAAATGTGGACTGAATTTTTCTCGAGCAAGCGATGCTGTATAATTCATAGAAAAAAATAAAGGGAATATGTTGAAATTTTCCATTCGTTTCCTATTAATGTGTTTTATCTTATCCTGATATCCTTCGTTTCCGGCCCATGTGTTTAAACTAAAAGTGATAAAACTTTCTTACATTGAATTATAAAATATGGACCGCTATTAATTATCAAGCTTCCTCCGACAGTCTTTATTTATTAATTAATTTTTTTTTTGAAGGTGGGAAATGGGGAAATGCCAGTCGAATTGTCTATGGAATCACCCAGATACTTGTAATCTGACACTAGCTCGGTGTTTTTCATTTTCAATTTAGAGCAGCTGCAGGGACAATTTGTTTCTTCCAAAGTAGAAAGCTAGTTCTTTAATTCGTGGGTTTTTTTTTTACTTCAAAAAGCAGCTTATGATTTTAACACCACTTAAGAAAGTTTGTTATAAGACTACGATACGAAGTTTCGTTTTGGTCAGCCTGAATGAGTCCATGTATAGTCGAATTGTCTGCAAATTTTATCAGCTCGATAATAGTTCTTGTTGTTACTTTGGCAAGCGTGTGTGTACAGTGTTTAATAAAACTGGCGACAGAACTCATCCTCAAGGGGCACCTGTATTCGCTACGGGGACATTTTTTTATAACTTTACGTACTGAGTTCGGTTGGCCAAAATGGGTAATATCCAGGATGGTAAATTGAAGTGTACAAATACGTTATCTTATTTCAAATAAAAGGGGGGCTGGCTTGATTGCATTAGAGTCTGTAGTAAAATTGACAAAGAGTCATTTCGGAACTTTATGGTGACTTTAAAGATGGTTCCAATAGGGAACAGGATAGAGAGTGCCCACGTCCTTCGTGCTGTAACTCATCGGAATAGAGGAAGATAGGATCAACGCTAACATTACATAAACGCAATCCCACATCATCACTCATCACCATCTCTAAAATCATCATTGCTCTCAGACCCTTACATCTGATATTCTTTGAATCTCTATCTGTAACAGCTACATGTAATACTCCGTATGTACGCAATACACTATTGGACACTATCATACTCACTTTTTCTATTAATAAAATGACGTCAATCTCATGTAAATGGGCAAGGGACAATCCCCCCCCCCCCAACAAAAAAAAATAATTTTTAATTAAAAAAAAATATTTTTTTAATTTAAAAAAAATGGACAAAGAGGACTGTACAGTATGTTTTGGTTTGTCTTGGTGTCTGTAGACGTTGTCCACTCTTCTCCCATGATAGTATGAACATTGTAGAGGGTCCTGAACAGGCTCAACGTAAATTCGTAGCCTTTTCAAAATATTTTTGTTCTAAACATTTATTCATAAATAACGAACTTCGGACTGCTGGTGTTGGTTCGTTCTTTCCACTGATTTTTTTCTCTCTTTGAAATGGCTACAATTTGTGAGCATGTACAAGGAGTAACATAATTATGTCAGCAAAGTCTGGTTGGTGACAAAGGTGAATACACAGGTGAGTTGTCTGTCTGCTAGCTTCAAACAGGAGTAAAATGGCTCAGATGTTAAGATATTATTAAGCTTCACGCATTCATCTTGATTTTTGGTTATAAGCAGTCAATAACACCGAAATAACTGAGGAAAAAAACCCAATATAAATCCGAAAGCAGTATATTGTAAACTTTAGAGGGCCAATAAAAATCTACGAAAACAGGGAGAGTGTAAATTTTCAGTGAACTCAGGATAGCAAAACAGCTTTGTCAATATTTTTTCTCACTGTATGCAAACTGAAACAGATCGAGATTTTCAGCGATGACGCTTACAGCACTGTCAGCTACAGTCATTAAAAAATAATCTGATGCAGCGGGTGCACAGTTATGCTAACTGGTATTTTATTTTTTAAGGTATAATCTTGAAAGGGTGGGTTCTTTTTTATTGAATAGGGTAAACTTCCGATGTTTTCCATGAAACTTGTGTTGTTGTTATTGGTGAAATTTTCAGATAAAAGTAAAATTTAGAACCAGTTGCTCACCACAATACATTTTCAAAGGTATATTTAACTTTGAACCACAAGTCATTTACACTTCTGCACTATGCAGGCTACTGATTTCAACACATTCGGCTTTTAACGCACACATCTACAGGTTGCTTTCCCAGATCACACTGTTTTTTTCAAAATGAAAAGGGTAGTAAAATTCAGAAGTGGTAGTAGTAATACAAGTACTATATCCATTAAAAACAGCATGTTTCGTGGTACCCAATCGAAAACAATTACCTTCGGGCGAATCACGCGGTTGGAGGTTCCTCGCTATAATTATTCCTCTTCCACTCAATTCTAAACCCAAGTGAGCAATTGATTACTGTCAGATATCTACATTTTCCGTAAGGGAGAGCCATAGACCTGTAAAGACATCGAACCGAAACATAATGGGACAACGAGATATAGTTTTAAAGTTGTGGGAGTGTATTTTCATGCTGATATAGATCTAGATTTAGTTAAAAAGAACTTTTTGATTGTCTTGTGTTATTTCGTCTTGATGTCTCTCCGTCCCATTATCGTTTCGCTTATCTTGTCGTTTCGTGCTGTTTGATATTTTTTTTCAAAGAAAAGTTTCTGGGCGTCTTATTTCTGCTGTATGTCGCGTCGGATCGCTACTGGGTTGTGAATATGGATTTTGTCTCCTGGAGTCTTCTCTTGAAGTTACAGTCGAACAACAGCAACCTGAACAGATCCATTTCCCTACGCTGTTATTTACAGGAGATATAATCACTCGCTTTCCTTGTCATTTTACCAAGGCGAATAACAAGCCCTCTGTGTTGACATCTGAAGGCGGAAAAAGGCTAGTCTACATTTAATTGGCTGTGTAGGCGTTTGCTTTAGCTATTTCGAATGTTGAAGGGTATGGTTCGAGAACCGTTTTATTTGATCTTGAAACGGTTTTCGTTGTCTATTTTCATTACTTTCTATCTCCTCATTTCTCTGTTAGTAAGACTGTTTATGCTAATTCCATCATATCTGAAAGGAAAATGTAGTAATCTGCATTTCATTGAAACACTTGACATGGTAAACAACTATTTCGGTTGTCTTTTATTTTTCGTTTTTTTTTCAGTGCTTTCTTCTCGATTAGTAAGAACATAACTGTCCATCAGCATGAAAGAAAAATCGGAAATTTGTTGAAACGCCTGACGTAGTAAACAAATCGCTTCCTCAGAATTGCAACGTTTTATCTGCACAGTACCTTGTTTTGAGAAAATCGAAGTGGAAAATTTTGAGTTTCTCAATTTGGTCAAGCTTTCTTCGAATACGCCAATTTTCTAGATTATTTGTGTAACATGATGCAGATTTTTAAAGTTATAACAGGTGTTTTAAGTCATTTTGACCATAATTCTTTCCAGATATAGTGTATTCCGTTTGCAGATAGAATTGTAGTAATTTTCAGAAAACCTGCCTAGCTAGCTCAGAATTATAAAGTTCTGTCTGCAAAATCGAGAATCTCCGATTTCGGGCCCAAGAGTAATGAAATACCAATAGTAACTTCATAATATGGATTAGGCCTAGAGGTAGGGATAGGGGTATGGGTAGGAGTAGGGAAGGGAAAGGAGAGCAGAATAGTAGAATAGTTGGGTAGTTGGGGCCTAAACCAGATTATCCCGTAAAAATCGCTGGTATATTTAGTTTACGTGTACTCTAGTAATGTCTGCTATTGCTTTTCTATTTATTTAGCCATTTTCTCGTTAGCTTTACCTCTTCCAGCAGACAACCCCCACTTTCTTCAATTGCGAATGTCTCGACTTCTATTCAAGATAGATGCCTATTTTTTCACCAAAAACAAGGTAAATAAACAAACTTTAAGATGGTAGCAACAACTTTACATGACCCAACACTGACGAGCGCATGATTCAAATGTATCGTAAGGAAGATAGAACTTTGTAATTCTGAAAAGATCTTCAGGTTTTCAGATCATCATCATCATCATTGCCTTTCTCACCCTGCACCAGGGTATAGGCCACGGACAAACACCTTCCACCTTTCTCGATTCCGGGCTAGCCTCTTGATGTTATTCTATGTCTTCCCACTTTTCTGTACATCGATTTCTGTGATTCTTCTCCAGGTTCCACGAGGTCTTCCCCTTGATCTCTTACCCTGTGGGTTCCAATCCAAAACTTTCTTTGTTATGTAGCTGCCTGACTTCCTGAGAGTATGTTCAATCCATCGCCACCGCCTTCTTCCTACATCATCCCTGACTCGGATCTGTCTTGTTTTCCTTGACACTTCCACATTGGTATTCAGATAGAACAATGTAATTCTGTGAATATCTTGAAAACGACTCCGAATTATCTTACAACGTTTATAGAACAAACAGAACATTTGGTCTCTGACCTCATGGTCCAAAAACTCAAAACGGCCAAAATGTCAGATAGAACTTTGTAATTCTGAGGTAGCGTAATTTCAAGAGTATCGGTGAAATCAGCGATTCTAAAAGTAGAAAATGTGCCAAAAATGAAAGCAGAGTTTCTTTGAAGTATCATATTTATTTGGTCTTGTTTTCTGTCCTTTATTGTGTCTGTGAAAAGATGAGACCAAACGAAAAACGATTCCAAATATTTTGACGTACCCGTTAACACAAATTAGATTCTTAAGGAGGCAGGCCGGTTTCTATTTCAGCTAGATCTATCAGGGCCGACCGGAACTGAGCGGGATACAGTATCCCATCGGAGATAATCAATGAAGTAGACTTTCCCGTCCGGAAACTGAGCTTGTATCTTTTGCTTGCTAGGCGGAAGAGCCTAGCCTTTTCGCTACAGATATTAGGATTGGGGAGGGGGGCGGTGTATCTCTGTTAGCAGTTGGTATCACGCTGGACTACAGAGCGGAAGGCCCTGCTTTGAATACCAGACTGGGTGTCCTTGAGTATGGTGCGCATCACCTTGGTTTTTAGAAGCTTGAGTTGTTACTGGAGATTTCTAAGTATTCAGAGCGCACGAAAGGCGAAACGACTGTTCTTGTAAAGATGAAAGTCGTCATCATTTATAACGAACATGCTTTTGTTGTAATGTTGTTTAATAATTTTAATGTCTCTTTCCGAGTAACACGTGTTGAATTTAAAAACTGGAAATAGTTGCATTCTTATCAGGAAAACCGTCTTCCTTCGGAAACGATTTTTTTTCTTTCTTCTTTGAAGCTATAGCCTAGTTTTGCCAACCCTCACAAGACAATGCAGACAATAATACAAACGCGTCTTGGGTGTAGACATGCATGTTATATATGTGTATTGTTAGGTTACATCATTGTTTTAAATAACAACAGGCGAGAGGAACAAAAAACGCAATTCTCCTCACTTCCTTCCTCGTGACGCACTCGTCGCACTGTGTCGGCTGTCGGGTTGTCTCCTGAAGCGTCGCCAGTTAGATTCGTTAGTCATTCGTAACTCTGTCGATGTTCTAGTTAACAGTTAACAGAGACATAACATACAAGAGATTTTTTTCGGAACATCTATTCGTTTTCATTTGGATTATCGTGCTGTGTTGTCTTTGGAAGTGGATGACTAATTGGTATTTTGAGTTCAGTGATTAACGGACGTTGTGCCTGTGCCACGCAGTTAGTTTAAAAGGTAAGGCATGCTTTAAACTAAAAACTGTTCGAATCCGCTCCCCCCCTTTTTCCTCCAACTCCTTCCTGAATCCTCTCTTTGTTGGTGCTGTTGAGAAGTAGTAGGCTTTTTATGAAAAGGTGAACTTTATTTAAATCTACTTTTGTCCTTCGTTACTGTGTTAAGCCCAAACAGCTAGATATCTAGTACCCCTAGGTGTGTTATGTTTCGGTTTGACAAGTGCCACTCACTGTCGCAGAGTAACCACCGGTGCTGGTCGTGTAGGCCTAGTGGTAAGGCGTTTCGCCTTGCAAGCAAACGACATTTATTCGATTTGGAAACGGAGCACTTCTTTGCCCGTGAGGGTTTTTGGTCGTGAAGCAGGGCGGCCCTTAGTTCTCCTTGCTGCCAAGAGGCTTCGGTCGTGACTTTCTGCCATTTTCAGTTGACAGACAATTGGCTGGTGTGTTTGACGAACTGCTGCGGTTCTGATACACCACTCTGGCCTGGGGCGGCCTCCCACACTGAATACCTTTTCATTTTAATCGATAGTATGTTTAGATTTCTCATTGATCTTTGTCTTCTGCCGTGGCGTAGAAATGTCATATAAGAGTTTTTTGAATGGACTGATCGTTGTTACATCTGCCTATGATATTTCTATCCAGCAAATTGATGGGCCCCCAAAATAGCATTATGCCTTCTTTTTTTAACTCAATAGCTGTGCCAGCCATTGAAATTAGATTTCTGAATAAGGAATTGATAATAATAATTTAATGCCTAGTATCAGCGGCAGAAGCAAGTATAGCCTACGTTCGGATATTTGAAAATGAAAAGCTGTGCAATTTGCTCTCAGGATTTGTATACAAAATTGCTATGCACGGATGTAAAAGAAGAATTTTTCGCTCTCAGAGAAATTAGATTTTGAAGTGTCCTCATCATCCCTTTGTTTTATTGTCACTGAGCATGTTGTCATGGTAGCTGAGTCTGCTATTGTCTGCACTAGGTTGACCTTGTGTAATTCATTACGGACAGTTTATGAGCATTATAAATGATAGATTGCTCTACGTCATAATGAATAGGATATAATGATATTCCAAAGTGGTATTTGGTAACACAGTACTATCAGCCACTAAGTGAACGTCGTCCCAACTTTAAGTGTCTTGGAGCTTCTTTTGTTGCAGATGAACAGTAGAGCAAGGGGAGAGGCCAACAAGAAATTCCTTCTCTTCTAGGATGGTAGTGTATAGCTACCCCCCCAAAAAAACAACCCAACAACAACAACAACAACAACAACAACAAAACAAACATAAAAAACGACAAAAAAACGCTCGCCTTAAACACTGTGCTGCCATTTGGAAGGCGCTACTCCGAACTTAACGCCTATCTCAAATATGACTGAGCCAAGAGAGTGAAAAGCTTTGAGAACTCCTGAGTAAAAACTAAAATAATCCGGTTCCAAAACGCACTATTTGCGATCTGAGTACATTGTCGTTCACACAAAAGGCTAGCATGATGACAGATGAACTATCGGCGGGTCTCTTTCTTTTCTGTTGTTGACGTCGCTGGCAAGTTTGATGAGGTCGCCACAATAATATATACATACATATATATATATATATATATATATATATATATATATATATATATATATATATATATATATATAAATATATATATATATATATGCGAGAGTGGGGAGAGAGAGAGAGAGAGAGAGAGAGAGAGAGAGAGAGAGAGAGAGAGAGAGAGAGAGAGAGAGAGAGAGAGAGAGAGAGAGAGAGAGAGAGAGAGACAGAGAGAGAGAGAGAGAGAGAGAGAGAGAGAGAGAGAGAGAGAGAGAGAGAGAGAGAGAGAGAGAGAGAAGAAGAAGGAGAGAGAGGGCGTGAGGAAAAGAAACAATGTTGAAATTATGTTCTTTGTATTATTAAGTGTACTGACACTCTCCTAATGGAGGAGAGCTATAAAATTTGTTATCATTATTGTATTTATTTATCTATTTATTTATTTATTTATTTAT
>NW_004797427.1:1226681-1227898 GCF_000002075.1 Aplysia californica | reverse complement strand
CACACACACACACACACACACACACACACACACACACACTCACACATACACATACTCTCTCTCTCTCTCTCTCTCTCTCTCTCTCTCTCTCGCAAACACAGATAATCACACGTATACACACTTGCATGCACACACATTCATACCCTTTCATTCACTCATACCCACACTCATACCAGGCCGTCAGCTAGCTGTTCAGATGTATATGTCTAAGATTTGGATGTTTTTAAAAACCTGCAGTGTCTTAATCTGTGGTATCGGCTCCCACTGTGCTCCGGAAATATTTTGTCGAAATTTGGATTCTAAATGTTGAAGATTTCAGGGAAAAACCCCCAAAAATCCCATTATGTATGCGAAATGTTTTAGAAAAAATGTAACATTTTATTTAATTATTTATTTATCTATTTGTCTCTGCTGAATTTGAAAAGCTTGCCGACCATTCCTCCCATGCACAAGTAAATCCACGCTTCAAACTCACACAGGCTCCCTTCTACTTCTAACGTAAGCTCATAAATAAACTTTCATTTTTATTGCCCTGTCCATGCCCACTCACGACCCACACCCACACCCACATAGCAGCAATTAATTTATCTACGCCTAATTAAGATCCACAGAGACACCAATAACGTAACTCTTTCACTGCTATCTCAAGCGAACAGAATTGATGCGGTTGTTCCCCTTTATTCTCCCCATCTCTATGACGCGACCATCCATCATGGGCGTGACAGGCTGTGCCTCAAGGGAACATGTAGACCCATTTTCTCTATCACTAGTAGTCTGCACTGCAGCAGCCCCCTCCTGATCTATTTCATGCATATTCATGAGCCTAGAGTTATTCTGGGCTCTTATAGCAGGCATAAGTCTTAACTTCATCTGTTGGAATCTCGCTCTTGGCGTCCAATTGTGGTTGCTCGTGACTAAAGAAGTGTAGTTTTGAATGAGCAAAATAATTATAATAAAACATCCTCCTCATCGAAAAAGTTTTTTTCCCCCGATGTACAGAGCATTCTGCTTTGTCGGCTATTTCTCTGTACCTCCTCTTTGTTTGTTTTTTATGACATGAAAAGTTTTCCTTCTATTTGTTGTCTTTTTTTTTTAGCCTCCCAGAGTATTAACATTGAAATCTATCCCCCGAGATTTGTGGGTACGAACGTATAATAATTATTATGATTATTGCCCGTTCATTAAAAAAAAAAAAGAAAAGGTTTTTGGTCTTTTTT
>NW_004797427.1:1224931-1226047 GCF_000002075.1 Aplysia californica | reverse complement strand
ACACACATACACACACACACACACACACACAAGGATCTGAGAACGGTCGAACGGACAAACTGACAAAATAAGGAGAAAGTAAAAGGGACGAGCTATATGCCTACATCTGAGGACGGAGTTCCAAAAGGGAATGGGGGAGGGGTGGGGTGCACCATCTCCCAGTACGCACAGGTTGCGCCTTTTCTTTCCTCTTTTACATTATCGTCAACCTTCATCTATCTGTCCATCGGATCGTTCTGAGGCTGGTATAGTCAGTCGGAAAACATAAAACTCTTCCTTCTTCCTTACAGCAAGTTAACGAAAGCGTTAATTAAACCCAGAGAAGTCCCCTTTGAAGTAGGTTGTCGCGGGAGCAGCACAAAAAGACCGCGGCCCCTGGTTTCTGGGGTGAGTGGCACCTTGGGACACACGCGCGGCCAGCGACAGCCTCGGAAATCTCGGCCTCTGCTCACGCGGCGAGCGCCCAGCACGCGCTCTCAACTACGTCAGTCGCTCACTCGTCGTTGTGAGTAAGGGAGGGAGTTGTGCGCGCGGGCGCGTGTGTGATGAGTGTGTGAACTTTGGAGGGAGGGTGAGAGAGAAGGAGAGAAAGAGGGAGATGGAGAGGGAGAGAGAGAGGGGGTAGGGGAGAGATAGAGATAGAAAGAGAAACAGGGGAGGGGGGAGAAGGAGAAAGAGGCAGAGAGGAATAGAGAGGGAGACTTTGGGAGAAGGGGGAGGGAGAATGAGACACACATACACACACACACACACACACACACACACACACAGAGAGAGAGAGAGAGAGAGAGAGAGAGAGAGAGAGAGAGTTATGTGCATGTGGGAATGACATGTTGGAGATGATGAATTTGGACAAGGGCCGTTATTATTCTCAATTATACGTTTTTCTTTCGCGTTAAACAGTATAGAATGAACTAGTAAAATTCTCATTTGCTATTAATAAAACAGGTTCAAGGCGAAATTAGGCGTGTACTGGATAACAATTAACTGGCAGCTCCCTAACAGGACACATTTAGATGGACAAAGTTAATGAGGAAAACAAGGAACGAGCAATTTCGACATCATAATTACATAGTTACAATTCCTCCGCCAATACTCTCTCTCTCTCTCTCTCTT
>NW_004797427.1:1220513-1223406 GCF_000002075.1 Aplysia californica | reverse complement strand
CCACTCATTGCCGGTCGCTCGAGAGAAAGATTCAGAGAAGAAGACAGCGCGAAGGAACGTGAGCGGGAGCAGAAGAAGACGGCACATAGGGAGAGAGAGAGAGAGAGAGAGAGAGAGAGAGAGAGAGAGAGAGAGAGAGAGAGAGAGTTGTGTGCTGGTGAGCAGTGAGTGAGTTCCCGGCGTGTGCTGAAGGAAGCCTGCCGCTCGCCGCTCCGCTCCGCTCGTCCGACGCCGCGGCGAAGAGACAGCAGCAGCCAGCAGCTCCAAGCAAGTAGAGGGATACAATTGGCATTGTCAACCCCGCCGCGCGCTGCCGCCTTCTTCTTGAGAGAACTGTCCTTGTCCTGGGTGTTGTTGTTTGCTCGCGTCGTGCCACGCCGCGCTACTGCCTGCTGCTGATGCTGATGTTGTCGCGAGAGATGATGGAAGGGTTGGCGCTGCTGATGTTGCGGTCACCATCGGATATTATTTTATTCATGTTGTGACAAATTGTTGTTATTCGGGTGCTTCACTGGTTGTGGTGCTGCAACTACCGGATTTTACTTGCGTCTACATTCCAGACCTTGAGTTTTGTTGTTTAATTCCTTGAGTGTTTCTACTTTTCTTCGGGAGTTCCTTCTCCGAGATCATGATGGTGTTGTTTCTCTTATCCTGAAACGCTGTATAAGAATCAGAATAAATAACGATAAAAGTCGTTGTGTATCAGTTGCGCTCTTGGATACGAGCTTCACCTTGCCCGTGTGTCGGTGACTTTTATGTTTGGTGTTATTCCTCACTGAAAAAACAAGAGCGATGTAGAGCAGTGATTTATTTATACGATCAGTGTGTTCTTTCGCTTATCACCTTAGCGCAGCCAGACTTGACGTGTGCTTCGGCAAGGTAAAAATCGAATATTTCTTTACGTATATATCTTGCTCTACTTAAAGACAACGTTGCTTTGTCGCACTTGCTCATAAGACAGCAAAGTGTCGATTCTATGACGTGATCACAAGTGAAGACGAAGATGTGGATGGTGTGAGAGCGTAGGTATTAAAGATTGTGCGTGGTTCCACGGCGGAGATCACTTATCTGTGTTACCTTCGTTTCCTGAGGATTGTTGGTTCTTCGGAAAATTATTGTTCTTGGTCTTGTGCATGGATTATCGACGGTGATCACTCTTAAGGTTAGTATTCCCTCTCCTTGATGAAACTCATGTTTTTGTTAGTTTATTTGTTTGTTGGTTGGTTGTTGTAGTTTTCTGAAAAAAATTATCAGTGTTATAGCGAGAATTGAGAATATAGGCCTATTATTTTTTTAAATTTTAAATGGCGTAGCAAAAGGCAACAGGAGAACAGATATACTACATCTATACTAAGTTCCGCTTTTAATTCAAGAAGAAAGAACCGTTCTTAAGATTTCGCTTGGAATCTTGTCCAACCCGGGATTGATACAGTTAGCAGTACAGTACGTAGTGGGAAGTTTTATAATACTACTCCATAGATATTTTTAGAACGTGATCACCGTGCTGCAGAAAAAGTAGGATATTAATTAATGACTGTAGTTACCCGCCAACGTAAGGGTTTCCCATGGTCTGGGCCATGTTCCTGTAGTAGATCTAGTTCCAGACACCTCGAAAACGAATAGCCGTCCGTGTTGCAACCCTCCTTGGGGTTTCTGGAATGGGATTTACCGTCAGCCGGCTCGGTAACGTCTATATTTCGTTGGGTCTCCCCGGGAATAATAACAGGTTATGTTACTTTTACGACGGTGTAAACTATAATTGGTGCGGGTTTATCTGTTTTCTGGGTGATATAAATTATACTCCTCGTCTTGGAATCTTTTCTTTTTTCATATCATCAAAATATTGCAGTACTGTAACCGTTGTGTGTCCCCCCGTTAGTTGTGGGGGTTTTTTTATGTGTGTGTTATCATCGTTATGTTTTTTTTTCCATTTTCTTTTTTTAAAAACAAGAAACAAAGAACTCGTTCCATAGTGCTGTTTGCAGAGCAGATCTTGTCTGTAGACTTAACAAATATAATGCAAACTATAAAAAGAAATGTAATTAAAGTTCGGTGAACTTTTTTAAAATGAACTATTCCGTGAGAACAAAACAACTGCGGAGATCGTACAACTACCATAAGGTTCTATGTTCCATGTTAACCTAGAAAGATAAAACTATTTGGCTCCGGCGTCAATTCATGCTTTTATCGCAAAGTTACGCTTTGAAAAAGATAAAACATCTGTAAGTGGTGCAATTGAAAACTTTTTTTCTCCACACAACTGGAGTTAAGAGAGGTTTCTTCAAAGTTGTTCGCAAATAATATTATTGTCTCTCTAACCTTTTGAGTGGGAGGCACCCTGGTGGTGTTTTCTACACAGGCGTATGGCTAAACGCGTGCAGCGTGGTGCTATATCAACATTCATACATTAATTTTATCTTTTTGACCAGCTGCTTCATAGACTTTGAGGACATGATCATATATAATTATTATTATCGTCACAGAGACAACTTTAAAATGATGCGCCTTATCCATGGGTACCTGACATGTGTGTGTGTTTGTGTGTGTGTGTGTTTGTGTGTTTATGTGTGTGTGTGTGTGTGTGTGTGTGTGTGTGTGTGTGTGTGTAAATATATATTGCATGAGAGGAAAGGAAGTAGTAAGAAATATTTTGAAAATGGGTATTCCAATGTAAAGTGCATTGAGCTACTTTTTGGAAATGCGCTATATAAATGTTATATATTATTATTGTTATATGTTAGTAGTAGTAGTAGTAGTAGTAGTAGTAGTAGTAATAGTAGTAGTAGTAGTAGTAGTAGTAGTAGTAGTAGTAGTAGTAGTACTGCCGTCAGCTGACAAAACGCCTTTTTTTCATTTTGGCGCGAAAATTTTTTATTTGATAAATCGATAGTCT
>NW_004797427.1:1217444-1220413 GCF_000002075.1 Aplysia californica | reverse complement strand
TGTGTGTGTGTGTGTGTGTGTGTGTGTGTGTGTGTGTGTGTGTGTGTGTGTTTATCGTAGAAACCATTATAACAGATCATGAACAATTATAAATAAAAACTTTCGAACTGATAGAGTCCTCCTGATGCATGTCATGACTGATCTCAATTTAAAAGAAACTACAGTTCTTTACCGATTTTTAATTTATATTTTTATTCATTCATTTATACATCTATTCATCTATTTGTTTATTCGTATATTTGTTTATTTGTTTCTTTCTTTATTTGTTCATTTATTTATTCTTTTTGTTTATTTTTTTGCTGGAGAAAAAAGAACAGATTTATTGTAATGTAATGTTTCCCGTTTGACAAATTTTTAGTTGGACTGTTTTAAGTTTGAAAAGCTAACATAGTAGCACGGCGGTGCCGCCATTAATCCATAATCTATGGGACTAAAAATGGCACACTTTTTGCGCCCTATCTACACTCTTTACCGTGCATTTTGAAACGAGTGAATTTAAAAAAAAATCTTAAGCAAATAATTGATAGTTTTAGCATTTGCAAACCGATTTAATGTAGCAACAGTGTGTGTTCATCGTTTCTAGCGTAACGCTCAAATTGTTACTGTTTCCATTAGTGCGCAGACACAGTGGCCGCAGCTGCAGCGATACACTTTAAAGTTACTCGCTACGTCTGTTCCGACTTCTTTTCTAGCAAACACAGTGGCTGCGTCTTTCATTCAGTAGGTTCATTCAGCCACGTGTCAGTCAATGAGGATGGCTAAAGAGGTTCTTCAATTGTTGATGGTTTCAAGGCTCCATAACAGGAGACGATCCCGCCGTAGATATTGGGTACATAGAATCAATAAAAAGAGGGACACATATATGGTGAATACCATTACCTGATGGCAGAAATCCTTTCCGACGAATAAAAATGCCTGAAATACACCCAGATGAGACCCTCCACATTTCAGCTCTTGTTAGACAAAATTGGACCCTACATAGAGAAGCGGAAACCCCTGTCAGCAAAAGAGCGTTTGAATTTGGAAAAAGACTGCTGGCTGACAAGCTGGATTTACCACAGGATACAGACAGTGACACAACCCTCCCATTTGCATTCGTAGCAGATGATGCATTTCCATTGAGAGGAGATTTGATGAAGCCATTTCCAAACAGACAATTAACACATGAGAAAGAACTTTTCAATTATTGCCTATCACGTGGAGGAATTCAGTTTAATGCTCTTTTGGTAGGATTCCCCAAATGTGGCGTATACTCCAGCACCAAATGGATGAACAGCCAGAGTCGGCAACAGATGCAGTCAAGGCCATCACAGTGCTCCACAATTTCATTATCATGCAAGAACCTGGAAGATCGGTGCTACGGCACATTGAGGATGACGTGGTTGAGCCACGAACAGGCCTACCAACGCTCGACAGACTAGAAGTTATAAGGAGCAGAGCTACCAAAAGTGGAATGGAAGTGAACAAACTTTCATGGGATATTTCTCGTCACCGCAGGGTGCATTGCCATGGCAAAACAGCAAATGCTATAATGTCTGATCAGTCCACACTCTCATTTAAAAAGGGTAAGCATTGCATCTCTTTTAATAAGCTAAAGTAGGCCTCTGTACATACGTTCAGACAAACAGACGGATAGACAGACAGACAGACAGACAGACAGAAGGACAGAAATAAATAAAGAAAGTTCCTTCCATTGCATCCAACTTCGTTGGCTACTTTCTTCCATTCGGCCGATATCATGGCCCTGTTGCAGTAGTTTTGATCTGCTTTGTCATAAAGACTGCTTGTATTAATGCCTCCGACTCCATTGTAGTCAAAATGCAACATATCAGCCGCACAGCAGACGCTCGAAATTTTATTTCAGCAGCAAGTGCACACGCTGAACTTTTTCTGCTATGTCCAGCGCTGCGTCTGCTCCGCGCCCACTGTAGCGCCGTGCATTCAATCCTTCGTTAATAACATTTGGCGAAGCAACTTTTTCGGAGAAAGAAGTCGCAACCGAAAAAGAAGCTTCGGAGAAGCGTGCACTGTGTTTGAGCCCTTAACAGGTTGACCAGCAGCTCACTATAAACAAAAAAAAGCATTAACTCATTGATGACACAAATTGAGGTCCCTCAACTATGCTTGAAAATACCCCTCGATTTTGGGCACTTTTAAAGAAGAACGTAACGTCTGTATTCTTAATACAGATTTTTTTTCCATTCTATATTCTTTACCCGAAACTTTAAAAGGCAAGCGTGGGTGGCTGGCGGGTGCTTTGGTGCGGTTTGCTTCTTCTTTCCAATGAAACATCTATCGTCCTTATATCCCTTTCATTTTTTTATGTTTGTTACTCTCTTGTAACACCTCTAATCTTCTGGAGCTCGTATGACCGTATATATGCAGTTGCCAGCGCCGTAAAACCGAAACTAAAAATAAAAAATAAAAGGCAGGCAACAGCATGCATACAAACAAATAATAATAATATATCAAATTAGTGTTTCTTATTTGTGTGCGATGCCCTGCGACGCTGCCTTTGGTCTGCTGACGATCGGACATGAATTGTGTCTGCCCCGCTACGTTTTTAAAGGGTTTAGAAGGCAGAAACCCGGCACGTTATTCACACAATCTCCGACCCGGCGAGACACGGACGATGAAGGAAGGCGTTTCAGTTGGGTCAAAACTCCGAGCGAAATTTATGGGTGTAGATACCACATAGCATGAAAGGAACAAAGTATCCGCTATATATCAATTCAACATAACAGTCTGCACTAGAATCAAATATAGCCTGGTCGAATGACACAAAACCTACACGAATTACCTTTGTGCGCTGGTCACCAGCAAGAATTAACCAGACCGGGGCCTTGGGCAAAATTGCTAGCCTCAATGTCGGTAGTTTAGTTTCCAGCAGTTTGTCATGTAGTTGGCTTTTGACTTACCATGGTGAACTTTTTGCTTTATACTTCGGAATTGGGTGTTTTTTTCTTGGG
>NW_004797427.1:1214878-1216041 GCF_000002075.1 Aplysia californica | reverse complement strand
GGGGGGGGAATTACAATGTGACGTTTTACATTGTGACGGGGACGTTTTACAGGGTGACGGTGACGGTGACGTAATACATGGTGACGGTGACGTTTTACAGGGTGACGGTGACGTTTTACAGGGTGACGGTGACGTAATACATGGTGACGGTGACGTTTTACAGGGTGACGGTGACGTTTTACAGGGTGACGGTGACGTAATACATGGTGACGGTGACGTTTTACAGGGTGACGGTGACGTTTTACAGAGGGACGGTGATGTATAACAAGGAGACGGAAACGTTTTATATGTTGACGGTGACATATTACAAGGAGACGGTGAGGTATTATATGGTGACGGTGGCGTATAACGAGGTGACGGTGGCGTATAACGAGGTGATGGTTACGTTTTACAGGGTGACAGTGGCGTATAACAAGGTGACGATGACGTTTTACAGGCTGACGGTGACGTTTTACAGGGTGACGGTGACGTTTTACAGGGTGACAGTGACGTATTACAGGGTGACGGTGACGTTTTACAAGGTGACGGAGACGTTTTACAGGGGGACGGTACGTATAACAAGGTGGGTGACGGTGACGTTTTACAGGGTGACGGAGACGTTTTACATAGTGACAGTGACGTATTACAAGGAGACGGTGACGTATTACAAGGAGACGGTGACGTATTACATGGTGACGGTGACGTTTTACTGGGAGACGGTGACGTATTACAAGGAGACGGTGGCGTATAACGAGGTGACGGTGACGTTTTACAGGGTGACGGTGACGTAATACAGGTTGCGTGACAGAGTGCTATACAGAAGTACGATGTAAAGCCAAGTTTTACAGGAGATCTCATCCAAAGCAATAGGGGTCCATAACACACACACACACACACACACACACACACACACACTTAATCACTTTTCTCTCGCAAAACCTTTCAGGATTTTTTTCAAACTGTCAGCTAGATCCCCATAGCCGCATATGTTCACTTCAGCAGATGGCGCTCTAACCTTATATAATATTTTAAATCGAGTTTTCTCGAACACAAGGGAGTAAGCCGAATTCTAGTGTGCAATGTGCACTCTGCACTCTTCATCCTCTTAATTCCACCCCATCCCAACCTCTCTCTCTGTCTGTCTCTCTCTCTGTCTCTCTCTGTCTGTCTCTCTCTCTCTCTCT
>NW_004797427.1:1213135-1214778 GCF_000002075.1 Aplysia californica | reverse complement strand
AGAAGAAGAAGAAGAAGAAGAAGAAGAAGAAGAAGAAGAAGAAGAAGAAGAAGGAGGAGGAGGAGAAAGAAGAAGAAGAAGAAGAAGACGGAGAAACAGAATGTGTTGAAGGAGAAGAAGCGGACATAGATGATCGCCGGTTTCTAGACAGACAGAATAAGAAGAGCGAGACATAAGAAATAGTAGGAGAAACAGAAGAAGGCTAAAAGAGAATGTCAATGTCTCCGTGGTCCTTTAACAAATTTAGATATCTTTCCAGCTTAGGTATGGATCTATCTGTTTGAAAGCAGGGCGTTTGGTTGTAATTGTATATTTCGAGAAATAGATAAGAAGCGGATGAATGGCAAAGGCCTCACACAGTACACAAGAGTGACTGTCACAACTACCTCCCAAACACCCGTGCCTTCCTCATAATATTGTTCATGTGTTGTTTTATTTGGCCCAGTCGAGGACACCACGCTAGATCATGGAATGACAAAATGGGTGTCCATAAAACAACAACCGTGACTAACATGAGTGTGGTACACCACAGACTGTCGTGCTGTCTGAGTTCATGAGTTTTTATGGGTTTTTTAAAAATAGTAAAGATAAGCATTTTGCAAGTTAAGATAAGCATTTTGCAAGTTAAGATAAGCATTTTGCAAGTTAAGATAAGCGTTTTACACGACCATCGCCACATTTTAGATAATTTGGGCAGCGGACTGCCAGGGTCTTGCCTGTCAGGACCAACCAGGGCTGGATGGGACTCAATATACCAGCAGGTAGACTTAGAAGCTTAATATAAAATATAATATAATATAGAATAAGTGATAATAGTAATAATTTTTAAAGCATTAAAAAAGCAACAACAAAAGCAAAACAAAACAAACAAACCCAAAACAATACAGCAACAACAACATAAAAACCCAACTTTCCTCCATTCGTATCAAACAGACGTGTTTTGCGGGCCACAGCGAAAAGCTGGTGTTGAATGTGTGTTTGTTCCCTTTGACACCCTCTCCACCCCCTTTTATTTTTTAAAGAAAACTATACTGAGGGGCTGTGGATGAATATAAGAACGTTTTATGTTGAAGCTCATAAGAAAAGGAATACATTCGAGAGGCTGGCGCCTGGTTTCTGCACGATTGCGTGTCTAAGGGGCATTACCGTTTGGGGAATTTAAGGAGGTGCGCTCTTCGTTTCTCCCTCTTTCTTTCTATATCTCTCTATCTGTCCTTCCCTGTCTGTGTCTCTCGTTCTTTCAGACTGCCTTTCTCTTTTTGTCTCACTGTGTGTGTCTCTCTCTATCTCTGTCTTTCAGACACTCCGCTCTCTCGATCTGCTGTCTCTTTTCATATCTTTTTCTCTCTTTGTATCTCTCTCTCTCACTCTCTCTCTCTCTCTCTCTTTCTCTCTCTCTTTCTCTCTCTCTCTCTCTCTCTTTCTCTCTCTCTCTCTCTCCCTCTCTCTCTCTTTCTTTCTCTCCCCCCTCTGCCCCCCTCTCTCACTCTATCTTTCCTTCTCCCATTTCATTATATCTCCGTCTTCATTTTCTCTCTCTCCTCTCTCTTCCCTCTTTTTATTTTTGTCGTTATTTCTCCCCTACTCCATCTTCAGCGTCTTGTATTTCTTGATTCCTGTATTTTTTCCTGCTTTATTTTCGC
>NW_004797427.1:1210790-1212125 GCF_000002075.1 Aplysia californica | reverse complement strand
CCCCTTACTGCAAAGTTGTTACAATGGTATGGAAATAAGAAAATGCTTTACTTCGTTAACACTTATTTCGGTGTTTCCTGTTAATCGGCATTCTGGTCGCACTAATGCATAATCCTTTATAATGGTTTTCAAACCGCAAAATAAAAACCGAGATAAAAACAACAACAAAAACGTTACTGCCGTCTGTTATGACGTGCGTACGTCGAGCATCAAGTCCTCCGTGGATATATATATATAAAACCGTTATCTCTCTATTATCTAGTTGTAATATGTCAAAGATCTATACATTTTCTATCTCTCTGTCTAATATGTTGCGTCTTTCCTTTGTCTCTCTCCCTTCCTCATCTCTTATTACAGATTTATGAACGCTCTCACTTTTAACAGGACAGAATTTAGCGTGGAAGAACAGTATGGGAATGGTAATGGTTTATGCATCGCGGCAGATTATGTGACAGCCTGAAGCTTTATACTATACAATACACACACGGAAGTAGGCTATTTTTAACAGGATGTTTTACTTCAACCTTTTTGGGTTTTTAAAAAATACTGTTCTCCGACCTTTATTTGGTTATTAAAACGAAGAACATAGTATGATTTTGTGTTCTTTTTGGTTTTTCTGTCTATCCATGCTTTAAATTGTGATCTGTCACTGCACAGATTCCCGATCTCTTATTTCACTCTGTCCCTCCTCCCCCTCCCTCTCCCCCAGTCCCTCTTCCCCCCTCCCACGCAACTTTTTTTTTTTTTGGTTCGTTTTACCTTGCAATCGAATCAGTTTGTTCGATTGAATTTCCATGCTTGTCTCGGTACACACAGAGCAAGGGCGTGATTGCAGCGTTGTTACATTCCCGCTCGGAGGCAGGTGCACAATGCTTAATTCGAAAAAGAGGACGAGGGAGAGAGAGAGAAAGGAATTGGTGAAAGAAAGCAGGCGACAAATGGAACAAGATGGAAACAGAGAGCGTGTTGGGGAGAAAACAATAACCGTGTGTCGTAATACAACACGCTGTGGGATTCAATCATATTATTTGCGCTAGCTCTGCCGATCAGGGGGATGTTGCGCGATTAACTTAAAATAAAGGTTATTGTTGAAAGCCAGCTGTGTTGTGCAGTCGCTCTCTACACTTTAACGGTAGTTTTTTTTTGTGTGTATGGGGTTTTTTCTGTCGCCGTTGGCTTATTTCGCCTTTCAGAGCTGTTTGTGTGCGTCCAAAAATACACCACCACCCCCCCCCTGGAAAAGAGCATCAACAACAACAACGATAACAACAGCAACAGCAATAGCACACACACACACACACACACACACACACACACACACACACACACACACAC
>NW_004797427.1:1191097-1205989 GCF_000002075.1 Aplysia californica | reverse complement strand
ACCCATCCATCCATCCCACCCATCCATCCATCCATCCATCCGCCTGCCTGCCTGCCTCCCTGCCTGCCTGATCTTCTATCTTTCGATTTAACACCACCCCACCCCTCCGATTCCTTCGTATCCCTAGAGCAGTATTCTTGTGGGTATCGGACTTGAACCATTCTACCTTACTCTTTTCACGTAAGTTGATCCACTGCTCCTTTTTCGGATTTTGGAGTATCTTTATAGATATCTTTATCAAGGATCCATCTTTTGGAGCCTAATTTCTTTATTAAACTTATAAATAGCTGGAACATGCATTTGAGAGAGGTAGCAATGTAGGACAATCTTCACAAAAAAATATTTCTCTTTGCGGTTTTCTCAGAATTGTTTATCTGACCAGGTTGCATTGCAACACTATTTTGAGTAGGTCTCAGAAAGTTACAGTCAGAATTTATTCGAATTTGCGCTCAATCTTTCCTGTCGTGTGTGTGTGAGAGGGAGAGAGAGAGAGAGAGAGAGAGAGAGAGAGAGAGAGAGAGAGAGAGAGAGAGGAGGGAGGTGACATACTTTGCTGAATTTTTTATCGAAACAGATTTCTCCATGATCGATTTTTTCACCGTCCTTTACTTTTCTCTCGTTTCAGGTCAAAACGATGGGCAACCTACCTATCCCAGACTGGCTAGAATTCGACTCAAAAGAAAACGTCCTTCAAGGCATTCCCACCCCAAAACACGCCGGCCAGTCTTTCTTGGAGGTCACCGCCAGAGGCCCCACCGGCGAGGCGACGACCACCTTCTCCCTGTTCGTCCGTGATGTCCCCTCGCACACCTCTGGTGCCCCGCTCAAGTTCAAGAAGTCTGGCCCGGAGTTCGTGCGCTGTAAGCGAGAAGAGCCCGAGACGGTGGCGACCATCATTCTCGACACGGATATTGAGCAGATGATGCCCTCAGACCGCCTCGCGCTCCTGAAGAGATTCCTGGGTCACATGGAGCTCCACGAGGATATGGTGAAGGTCCTACCTGTTGGACAGTCGTCCATGCATGACGGCTCAGCTCTCGTGTCTGGCACAGGTGACTGCACATCTCCCAAAACATCCGGAACCTTCATGTCCTGGCCGGTAGGTTGTGGTCAGGTCAAGACAGGCCACTTCACCATTCTACAGCGACTGGATGATGACTCCGGAAGTGGGCGTATGGCTGAGATGCTCAAGTGCCCCATCATTGGTTGGCACGTGACCAACAGCCACATCCAGGCGCCCAAGAGGAAGAGGAGACAGGCCCTGGCCACCGCAACCCCCGTCATGACCCCTGTCATGCCCACAAAGACGGAGAAAGCTGATGATAAGACTGACGACGAGGGCGAGAAGATGACGTGGACAGTGGTGGAGATGGCTACACCGTCCATGATCCAGCCCACTGCCACCCAGCCCGAGATGACCAAGACAGAGGACCCAATGGTTGTGGAGCCACCAGTCAAAGAAGAGGATGAGAAGCCCATCAAACCCACAGAAAGAATCCCTCCCGAGACGAAACCAGAAGTGACCCCAGCCATCAAACCAACCTTGACCTACACAGATGGTGACCCCACTGACCCTGTAGTGGTGGACACATGCATCCCAGGTCAAAGGCCTGAGACAAAGAACACATTTGCCCGTCTCACGTACCATGTTGGTGACGTCATTGATTTCCTCATCCCCGAAGACGCGTTTGTGGACTGTGAGGTTGGCAACACGCGCGGTTTGGAGCTGATGCTGTTCCAAGACACGTCCAAAACCCTCCCAACCAACTTCTTCATCCAACTGGACAAACAGGGGCAGAGAATTATCGGACTCCCCATGGCCTCAGACATTGGTCGTTACAAGCTGAACTTGCTGGGTAAGAAGAAAGGCACGGCCCTCATCAACAACTTCGACTTCACGCTGGTCATCCGTCAGATGAAGGGCAAGAAGAAGATCAACCACGAGCTGAGTGTGACTGTGGACTTTGACTACCAGCAGTTTATGTCTAGCGTGGAGAACCGCACTCGTCTGGCCAGCAATATCGCCAGTGTCTACGGAGACTCGGATGCCAGCAATCTTGTGGTGACCACTTTAGAGTCTGGTTCTGTGATTTATGGCTGGGCCAACAAGACCTTGACATCTAATGGGTGTCCAGTGGGTGCTATCTCTGATCTCGTCGGCAAACTGGTCAAGAAGGATGGGAGTCTGACTGATGAGGCTGTGGAGAAACTCAAACCATTCACCCTCCTGGGGGCAGCTGCGCAGCCAGCCGGAAGCTGTGAGGGAAACCCCAAGTTCCCAGCCCGGGTCAGCAAACCCAAGATGGAGCCCACCACCACCCCTCCCCCCATGACGGACGCTCCTGATGCAGTGACCACCAAGGCACCCATGGTTGATGGAGGTAAAGATGACAAAGACGACGACAGCTCAGAGCCGGTTGAGGTACCAGAACCTGATGATTCTGGGGAGGCAGATACAACAACGCCAAAGAAACCTGACGATGAAGATACTACAGAAGAAACCCTTGTTGGTGGAAAGAAGGGTGATGAGGGTGACGAAGACGACATCTGGATCACCACTGTGGTGCCCGCTGTTGTTATCGTGGTCATCCTCTTGATCGCGCTCCTGATCGCCTGCATCTTGTACCGCAAGAAGAGGAAGGGCAAGATGAACATGGAGGAGCAAAACACTTTCGTCAACAAAGGCGCGCCTGTTATCTTCCCCGACGAGCTGGAGGATAAGCCCAGTGACGTGAACAAACCTCTGCTGGTAGAAGGGAACGCCGGACCTCCGCCCCAGTACCACCGTGGCACTAGCGAGAGTCCTGAGCCAGAGGGAGCCAACAACCACACGGGCCGCAACAACGTCAACTCCGCGCCGAGCGATGATGTCATCCAGGAGTACCCGGAGCGGCCGTACGAGCCACCAGCGCCCCCTGTGACAGGATCATCCAACAACAAGCAGCCCCGACCCACGCACCAACAGCAACCCTTCTCACAGCCTCCACAGATTTTGCCATAAGTTCCGTGCTCTGTAGAATGTAGAAGTGTCACTAGATACTCTGGGACGTCTGTTATGTGAGAGCTTGGTAGTTAAGATGAGGCTGTGGTCTTCACGGTTGCAGACTGGGAATTGTACAAGAGAGTAATGGAGAGCAGTATGATGAGAGAGAGTGTGAGAGAGAGAGAGATAGGCAGAGAGAGAGAGAAAGAGAGAGAAAGAGGGAGAGACTGTGTAACTGATTGAGGAGAATAGAAAGGTTTGAGATGGTTTGTGTGATGAGTGAAGTAAAAAACTTGTGAGTTTGGTTGCTGATTTGTAATGAGTTTGTTTCTGAGCTTGACTCTTTGGCTGAGACATTTCAATAGTTTCATTCTACTCCATTGAACTTTGAACTCACTCTGGGTTTTTTTAATGGTTTCCAGTTGACATGATTTTATCAATTAGTCAATTTAAAAAAAAAGTGCTCTTTAATTGTCGATGGAATATTTTTCCAAATGTATTTCTCCTCTTCTGTGTTATTTCACTCTGAATGGAAGTTTTTTTTTCTTTGTAATTTTTCTCTCAGGTGTGCATACTGTTATGATGAGCAATTCTATGCTTTCCAAAAAGCAGTGATTAGATTTCGCTTTTCCTTCTTCGTTTCTCATTTTTCATATATATGGACTTTGTTTATTATTCGAAATCACAAGTGGGAAGGAGTTGGACAATTTGATCTGCTTTTTAATGTGATGGCTTTTAGAGGAATCCATATTTACCTAATAATAGTTCCGGCGTGATTTTACTTGTTGTGGTTTTAATCTGAATGGACCATACTTCTTCTGCTCATGGCATTTTGTACCTCTCACTAAGTTTTTGGTTTTTGGCACATGTTGCCAATGCATATATATTAAATGTGTATGCCATGTGAATGAAATTATCCAAGCTTTCTTCCAATTGCTGGATTGGGTTTCTGTCACGTTCATCTGAATTTTATCATCTTAGAAATATTTTTAGTCCGTGGGAAGTCTTTCATTTTCATGGAAGCCTAGTCTACAGAGCAGTTATACTATATGACAGAGACAAGGTCATTGAGAGAGAGAATTTTTCATTCATTTTGGATTCACAGTTAGACAAATAAGTTTTCTTTTCAATTTAGATGATGATTTTAAATTAATACTCTGCCTGTTCAGTAACCTAAATTGTGGACTGCAATTAGTAGAACTTGCAACATGACTAACGTGTAATAAGTGTGTTTCTTCAAGCCCATATGCATGGCATCTGGTGTGATGAATGTCCATCAGAGGTGGTGAGGTCCGGTCCTTCAGTACTTTTCACATTCCTCCAGAGAGAACGGAATTAGGAGAGAAACTGTGTGTGCCAGCTGATGACACCAGATAGATCTCAGAAATGGTGCAACTGGGAGGTCGAGATGGACTCTCAGATATGATACAACTGAGAGGTTGAATGGGCTCTCAGATCACGATACAGCTGGAAATATTACAGATATTTTTGTTTTTTGTTAGCTTGGTGTTAACCTTATCAAATTATGTTTTTGAATGAAACTCAAAAAAGACAAAAATTTTATTTTAAAAATACCTTGAGCTGAAGCAAATGTTTTCGATCACAAGTGATGGATTGGTGAAGTTCGGAAGAAAGTTCAGTCAGATAAGGTGTAGATAATGGTTATATGGTGTGAGTTTGACAACCCATCATCATTCACGTAAAAGATCATCCTTGTTGGATTGTTTGTGTACACAGCAGTAGCTGAAATGTGTTTGTATGTGTAAAGCTTTGCTAAGGTTCTATGAAAACCTTTGACTTCACTGTATGATATTGCTGAAACTGAAAGTGGCAGAGTATGCATATTGCAGAGATCCACATTTTTTCACGATAAATTAAAGTAAGGATATTTTTAGCTGAGTTTATTTGAAAAAAGAAAGAAGAGCTTTCAGATTTTTGTCTCATTACTTGACAGCAAACCTCCACTAAAGTTAAAGTATACTCAAACAGCACTGTTGAAGCTTTCAGATTTAGTCCTTCTACTTGAAAACAAGTACATGTATAGAAATGCATAGATATACATCTATAGAAATATGTGTAGACGAAAAACAAAATAGCAACAATATTTGCTGGTTGTGCTATTTCCATCTGGGATATTTCAATAGACACAAAGGTTTATTTTGCGTTTGAGAGTGTGTATGTCATATTGTACTGGACCTGCTCTTGTGTCAATTATTGCTTGTGTACCATATTTATTCCTGTGCTGCTGTTTTGACCTGTATGGACATACATGCTTTGTAAAATGACTGGATTCCTGCAGCCTTCTGTTGAGCTATGCTAACTGTGCCCTGTCTATATCCATGCACTCCATTGGTCCTATTTGTCAGTGTGTATTACGGTTTTACTGTGTATGTTTTTGCTCCTTCTTTGTTTACACAGCAGATACCAGTCTACACTTAGGTGGAATGTGGAACTCCCAATGAAGTACATGTTTTTCCATTACAAGTGAAGGGTTTTTTTTGCTGTCATTTCATCTTTTTTATATATTTCCTTTGCACTTGTTGGCCTTTCAATGTTGACAGTGTTAGCGATGCAAAGGTCATTCCTTCCGCAGATGGCAAAAGTATAGAATCATTACTGGTCATGGAACCAGCCATCCATCCTCCTGTGCTGATTTCTATAAAAAGAATAAAAATAGTATTGAATCAAAGACTAAGAGAGATCATATAGAAATGTCAATTTTATCATGGAACCATGCTTTTGTGTAACATGATACTTTCAGCATCTGCTAGAATTGGCTGTACCGTTATTAATTATATTTGTTATCACAATTTCCATCTTTGATATTGTATTGAAAGTTTCACACAGACAAAAGTGGAGATCAGAGATAACATTGAACATTTATACAGATGACCAAAAGTGAGTGTGAGAGCCCACCATCCGTTTGATGACATACAGACAAGTTGTTTTACTCATATGCCATAAAGTCCACAACACAACTGTGTCGCTTGCACTCTTCCGTGTCTTATTCCTTAACTTACAAACACCTAACAGCTTTTGAGAATAAATGTAATTAAATTTTCATGGGAAAATTAAACAAACTGTTGGTCTCTTAAGAAAGTAACACATAGGTACTTTTGAATATAAATTTAGGTCAACATAGATTTTTAAAATTTCTCATGTGATTTGTGGTAAGCATAAAATGTGTTGCAATGTTAAGCCGTTTCCAAGGCAACCAGTCTGAAATTTAGTTTCTAATGCTTTTTTAGCATCCTTTTCCTCTAGGGCTTTCTATGATGGTTTCAAGGTCTTGTCGTAAACTCAGCACATAGTTCATTCCCTAGGTATTTGTTTCCACTTCTTGTGCCATTAAACTGTCTTTTCTCCTCTGATCCTAAAGATACATGTAGAAAGAAAGACTAAGAGAGAGAAGGTGGAGTTGGGGTGAAGTCAGTGACACCAAAGGTCTTGTGGTGCCATACACAACCAGTTCAATGGTAATCTCATTTTTTTTCCCTTCTCATCAACTCAGAAGCTGGAAATAATACAAGATGTCATAATTATATCCAAATACTTATCTTTTTTTTGAAGAAATAGAAACCAAAAGTGTTGAAACCAGCAATTAGTTGAAGTAAAATTTTCTCTAAATTTTATTGAACACAGAATTATGTACAAATGAAGCTACCATTTTAACATTTCGTTTCTTTCATGCGTAGTAAGCCTGATTAGACTGCTAATGGCCATAGTATAGATATTTAAAAATTTTGCACAATTTTAACTTCCAGTTGTATTATTTCCCAGCTGCATACTTTTATTTCTTCAGCTTTATGAGTTTCTCTTGCAGCTTTCTTTGGCTTGTGGGAGATTTTTCTACTTTTGCTCAGGTGTTATTTATATACAACTCCACACTTTGTTCACAGACTGTTGTCCCGTGTTAGTCTCTGTTTAGAAGAAATTTCTGCTTGTCATAACACTTGGTGTCGAAGATGTGTCAAATATTTTCTTGTGTGGCCAACATGCCCCCTGGTTATGGAAAAGCATTAGGCGTGGATCTTTGTGCTTTTGTCTGTATCTGTTCTGACATATGGCAACTTTGTGTCAGTGGCAACTGCCAACTGCATTGATGTGGATGTCATTGACATGGGATTATTATGTCAATGTCAAGTACAAGTAGTGGCTACATTGGTGCCAATGACATAAAGTTGGCAAAGGTGTTGGCATCAGTGACAACTGTCAACTGTGTAGGTGTTGGTGTCAGTGACATGTGACAGCTGTATAGATGTCAGTGACATTTGACAGCTGTATAGGTGACAATGACTAGTGTCAGCTTTTGTAAGTGTTAATGTTGGTGTCATTGACACTTTGTCAACTGTGTCGGTGTCAATCAGTGATGACGATGTTGGTGTTGGTGTTAAAGGCAATTGGCTATTATGTCAGTTTCATTGGCAACTATCTTAGTGCCAGTGCCAACTGACATCTACATCAGTGCCAATGACAACTGACAAGTACTTGTATTTTCCAAGTGTGTTTGTATCCTAGTCGGGATGAGTTGGGAAACTACGCAGTCAGATCACATTTCACGGCTTTATAAACACATCCTGTACTTTAAAGCATCTCACAGTCTTTTCAAGATGTATTTCAATCTTTGTTTGCTTGTTTGTTTTTTCTGTGTAATCAACAACATGTAAGTTCCATAATATTCAATAATGACAGCCATTACCATTGAGAAAAATAAACACAAGTAGTATTACTGTGGTCTTCATTGCCTTGGATGTCACCGAACACTGGTGCTGTGAAAAACTGTTACATTTTTATTTTCATTTTTTCCCCCCCCCCCTTTTTTTTTTGTTCCGAATAATATTGTTTCTCATTGTTGAAAGAAATTGTGTGATGAACTTTGTTTTTTCATTTTTTTACCCCCACTTGTGTACTACTGTACCTTGATTTCAGCTAATTTGTTGTGAGCTCATTTGTGCGTCTTGTATATCCGTTTCTCTCTTTGATAAGAGCTCATCTTTGTGCCTAGTATTACCGTCTCTCTCTCAATCTCTCCTGTCATTCTAAGGTTACTATGTAGAGTAACCTTATAGTGTATCTGATGAGTCTTTAGTGATATCGTTTGTAGAATCTTTTGCTTTTTTGTCTTGCTGATGTTCATGTAACTATGGGATATTATTTGATTTCTCTTTGCTCGTTGAGAATTTCCTTATAAATCACTTCCATTTTTCGTTGTTGTCAGTGTTTTTTTTAATTTCTTCCATGTTTCTGGCAATTCGTTTTGATTTACGGTCTGGCTGTGTATGGAAGAGTTTGATGAAAGTGTTCTCAAGCAATTAGTTGTGAGTTTTTGTGTTTGGAATTCTTGTCAGTATGGCAGGGAAAATTGGCGCTTTTGGACAATTCTGCGTCAACTGTTGTTTTTGCAGTTTAGTAAGTACAAGTATTTCTGTCGGTAATGCTTTCTCATCCACGTATCTTTTTGGTTGGGAGTGTTGTCCAAAATGAAGAGCTACTTGTTTCGTTTGATAGATCATGAATCAGCATAATGATTTTGTGTGAACTATGCTTCCCAAACCTTCGACATTTAGTTTTTCATTCATGCCTTTTCACTTGGAACACATCTGGATCTACTACAGAATTCAGATATAGTAGGTCAGTTCTTTTAGCCATGAGATGAAAACAATATTTGCTTTGAAGAGTTACTAACCTTACTTAGGTGGTCGTACTTTAGTGTGACAGTTGTGTTTCCTATAGGGCCTATCTTGAACATCCCCTTCCCCCACCATGCCCTTCCACCTCCCCTCTCCCTCCCCCCTCTGACTATACTCTCTGCATAGGCCAACGGCCATTGATGTACAATTGATGCAGTTATTTATTCTCAACTTTACTCCCATGAATGGTTCATTTCAGTTTTGTTGTTTTGCTTTAGAAATTTTTTGGGGTTTTTTTTTCCTTTCTGGAGGAATGGCTCAGAACTAGTCTTGTGGTTTGTGTATGCTGCCGGTTGAGAAAGTTTTAATTTTTTGTTTTTACTTGATTTACTCTACATTGAAAGTTGACTTAGTTGTCAACTCTATCACAGCTTGCATGATTATGAGGATTTCCTTCTGTCACGGCTGTAAAGGATTTTCTTGTTTTGTCATGATGCTCAAATGTTCTCACAGAGAGCATTTATATTAAATTCTTGGTGACTGGTTGGAGGGGATGGGAGTGGGAGTTGGGGGATGTGAGGTAGGGAGTCATGACTTCTAGTTTAAGTTTTAGATTTTCCTGAAGTGTGAGCAGCCACACTTTATGTGGGCACATTTTTAGAATTTGATTGTGTGCTTTTTGTGTGTGTGTGTGTGTGTGTGTGTGTTTGTGTGTGTGTGAGAGAGAGAGAGAGAGAGAGAGAGAAAGTTATAGAGAGAAAAATGTATGAAGCAGACAGATGAGGCGAGATCTGTGTTACGAGAATACGAGAATGGTTTGCTGGTGTATAAATACAAACACTTCTTCCTCTGCCTTATTTATTATCATAACATTGTCGCTGGCTTGACCTACCAAGCTCTAAGTTTTTACATTATTATTATTATTATCGTTGCTGTTGACGTTATTATCATTACTATTATTAATTATATAACTGTTACTGTTATTTTTATCATTATTATTATTATTATTATTATTATTATTACTATTTTAATTATTTTTGTTATTTACACTCACTGTGTTTCCAGTTATGAAAAAGGTTTATTTATCAATTTTGTATTCAACTAGATTTTTATCCTTGACTACATTACACATGGACAAGACTTTTTTGACATTTGTCCTCACATAATGCATGTGTGGAGCATTCTTTGGCCCACACAAGACGTTCTTTGTGTGTGTGTGTGTGTTTGTGTGGGTGTTTATGTTGTTTGTACATTTTTACCGTATACATTGATGAAAGATTTGTTTTGATTTTTTTTTTTGTCAGGGGGGTTTGGCTTGGCTTCTCACTTTTGGACAATTGTTTTTCAAATATGCCTCTCGGTAATATCTGGAGGTATTTGGATAGATCCAAAGTTCTCTCAGAAACAAGATGTTTAGGATGGATTTAGATTAATATTGTAGGAATGGTACAGTTTTTCTCTGGATGTAAAAAAGATTTTTTATCCTTACTTTCCTGAAATCTGCAGTTGTTTTTATTCAAGATTGTGTCATTTACTTGAGGCTTTACCAAATATTTTATTACAGTTGTAATCAATCCATTCTTCCTGTAATTTTATCAGCATTTTGTGGATTTCTGTGAATGCCGAAGATGCAATCCTAGAGTGTGAGTCTCGCTGATGGAAGGAAGGAAGGAAGGAAAGAATATGATTAATTATTGGTATGCGTATCTTTGTACATCATAACCCATCATTAACCATCATACTTTTCCACATCATTTCTGTCATGAGCTGAGGTGCGACCGTTAGCAGATAACACATACTGACCGCAGACATTTCTGAGTGTATCCCGTTTCTCTTTCTCCTCTGAAGTATTCATGTTTGAATATTTTTTATTTTGGAAAATTATGTGCAAAACCCTTCGGTTTGTCTTCACGTTATGTACAGTCAGAGGCAGTGTTTTGGTGGATTGACCAGAAGTTTTTTTTTTACTTTAGAAGTAAAATTAATTCTCCGTGATGTTGTTGTACAAGGAAAATGTTAAGAGACAGGTCAGAATGTCAAGGTAATTCCCAAGTTTTATACTTCTTTGTCAAGTGTTAGCATTCAACACAAAGTTAGTCAATGGTGTGTCTCGTTCAGGAGTTTCATTGAATTAAATTATTTGACTCTTAAATAGGAAAGTTTGTTGTTATCTGCTAGAGGTGTCAGCTCAGTCAATAGTTTTTTAAAAGTAATGATCATGCTTGGGCATACTATTGTTATCGTTTTTCTCGTCGTTGTTGTTGTTGTTGTCGTTGTCGTTGTCGTTGTGATTGTTGTTGTGACGTACCTAACCGTGAATGTTTCCGTCTTGAAGTCTTTATGCTGAGCGGACAAGCCATACTATACCAATTGAATTGACCGTACTTTTGTATAGCTAAGCATTGTTATAACGATGTATGATACTGACGTGTAGCCCGATCCATTAAAAACAAAACTTGTACTGTCCACATACAACTGTTTTGTATTTTTTAAAAATAATTTTGTTTTGTATGAGTGTATTGTTCTCTTTCAGCATCCTGCTGGCTCTTAAAAATTGTACATGTAATTGTAAATATTTTTACTGCCCCTCTGAAAAAATTTGGGTCATCTGCCTGTCAGAGCGAAACTGGGCTGAGGGGGATACAACATTCCTGGAGACACATGGACAACAGAGTTGAATAACCAGCTCCCAGTGAGGGAATTGAACTTACATCTTCTGCACACAATTGCTAAGGGCTCAGTTTTTACACCACAGACACTTGTCTGCTAACTCTGTTCGGACTCTTTCCACAGCCTGTCTACTGCTTCTCCTTGGCTCCATCTTACTGCTGTCTTTCAGCCACACCCCTGATTTTATAGTAGTTAATGTCAACACCTATAGCCTTTTCGGACAATGGCGAAAAATTTCGTCAGGCCTGTGTGCAAGTTGCGCACGTTAAAGATCCCTTGGTGGTCCAAAATCGACAAGAGTGGGCCTCGGTCGCCACGGGTTCAAAATTCAAAATTTCCTACTAACACTAACTGAAAAAGAAAATGTTTGGCGTGTCCCGTGCTCTCATATAACCTTATGCAGTTGCATGCGCCGTAAAACACCCCCCTCCCCCCCAAAAAAAAACTCTGCTCGTGTTGTGCTGCATTTCCATTTTGTTGACCCTAGTTCTAACGCCCAGTTGGGTGGAAAAAGGGGTGGAGCGGGTTATGGGGGGGGGGGTGTTCTTGAATGTGAATCGTTTCTGGAGTTTTTGTAGCTTCGCCCACACGGCTTGTCTCTCTTAATTATGGATGGGTGTTGAACTACAATGTTTGCTTAAAATTTGGGAGATTAATCAATGAAGCAGGCAGCTTCAACTCTGATGATCAGATCAGGGTCAACTGCCCAGGCTGTGGGATACAACAAATCCTGCTGACAGACGAAAGTACTCAACATAATAACGTTCCGGCCCAGATTCGAACTTGAATCTCTTTTGCGGGTACCTGCGAGGAAACTAACCTTTAGTCTTCAATACAGACTCAATTTTTAGGTACTCGTCTGCTAAATAAATGTTGGCCTACCCCTCTTTGATCTCTCTTGGGGCGAACTACTTCGACCATGTGTGTCAGGATCACTCCAGGCAGAGAAGTACATGTATTCAACATCCCAGCAGGAAGACGGAGATGCTCGATAACGGAATTCAATTCTCCCCATTGTAACTCACATCTTCTGATTGCGATGGTGAAGTGCCTGGCCGCTACAGTATTACTACACAACTGGAGTTTAACCTGCGTACAAAATTCTGAGTTTGACAAAGTTATAAAAATATAATTTTACTTTAAGATAATAATTAAATAATCCTTATTTGTTTCTGTACTAAAAGGGAAAGCATTTGGATATATGTGAGGCAGCGTGGTGGAATCAGGCTCTCGTAAATTTTAGGCATGTAGAGTTATTGGTATCATCTTAAAGCTTGTTCACTTCTCTTTATTTGAATGGAAAAAGTATCCCTTTATCTTAAATACAAGTCGAGATATTTGCGAATGAAGGAGGCGGGGGTCACATGTTTTAACAGGTAAAATGAAGGAGAAAATGGCCACCAAAGATTAGTTATTTCCTTAGCTTTAGAGTCCGTTGTAATTGAAAATTTACTTTTTTGTGCCTTTAATGAACGTTTTTATGAAAAATCCACACAGAAAAGAGTTCTTTAATGGGCATGAAAAGTGTTGAGCCAAAAAACAAAATTTTAATTAAAATTCACAAACCTGCGGAAAAATGCAGGTTTCTTCACTTTGATTATTTTGACGAGAGCCTGATTCCACCACATTGCCTCACATATTATAATAGTAGGTTACTGTGTATTTCCAGCCGCTGTGTCGATTGGAGAAGAAACAAGCAAACAAACAAAACCAGCAACATGACAACAATAACAACAACAACAACAACAACGACAACAGCAGCAACAACAACTATAATCTCAACTAAAAACATAATAACAACGAATGCAACAATCGAACTGGCTGGCTGTACCACAAAGAACCCACATAACCTTTGCTGTCACTTATTTCACACTCGCCCCCCCCCCCTTCCGGCCCTCTCATTCTCTCTCTTTATTAGTCTTTCTATCTACAAGCACTATCGGGGGGGGGGGGGGGGGGACAGGCGCAAGAGGCTGGAAACAAAAACCGAGGGAATTAACTACCATGTTAAGTCTCTGAAAAAACCTAGGGGTCAGCCATCATAGAAAGTGTTAGGGGAATAGAATGAAAAAAACCCACCCAGAAACAAGTACTGGAAACTAAATTTCAGGCTGGTCAAATTGGTTACGACTTTATTTTGCAATGCATGCTGTCCATGAACAATAGGACATACCTACATAACAGTGCGATACCCGAGAGAAGAAAGAGGTAGTGATTGATGAGAGAGAGAAAGAGAGAGAGAGAGAGAGAGAGAGAGAGAGAGAGAGAGAGAGAGAGAGAGAGAGAGAGAGAGAGAGAGAGAAACAGACAGACAGACAAACGGACAGGCAGAGAGGGGGGAGGGGGAGAGAGAGAGAGAGAGAGAGAGAGAGAGAGAGAGAGAGAGAGAGAGAGAGAGAGAGAGGGGATAAAGAGACAGACACACAGACAAATACACGGACAGACAGAGAGTGGCAGAGAAAGGAAGAGCAAACTTCTACACATCTGTAACAAAATGTTACCTGCCATTTCACTGCTGTTAGATCCAGCAATTAAGATTGGAATTAATTTTTAGAAAAAATTATACATATTATGCAAAATAGAATACAAAACATCGATAAATAAAAGCATCCCCCTTGTCTTCTCTATAAATCAAATGTTTTGTATTTTTATAATACATGTAGGCCTACATTTACCTGTTGCTTTTATCAACAACCATTAGCTTTTCAGCTCCTTCATAAAACGTCGCATTTAATAAATTTTAATCATGAATTAATGTAGTCGAAGGTTATAGTTTATGGTAGTTCAACAAGTCACTGTTGACAATTATCGTAGACTATCTTGGCGATTGTCTGAAACCACCGACTGAGATTAGTAGAGAACGAAGTGTGATGCTACATTCAGAATACATGTCCATTTTATATTGATTTATTCAATTATTTATTATAGCTAAACTATTTGTATCACAAATAAGCGATATTAGTTAGTTTGAGTTATTTGTTGAACTCTTTCGCTTTCTATTTACATGTAGGCCTATATCACGGAAGAGCTCTCTATCACGGGAAATTCATTTTTAATTATTTTATTTTTGGTTTTGTTTTTGTTCTGTGGTTGCTAGGGTAACCGACGTAGTTTTTCTCGATGTAAGTGAATAAACAACCGTTGTACACTAAGTCTGTGGATGTTTTGCAGAAATTGTATTTGGTAAGCAGGGTCTCCCTAATGTTGGAACAGGAGAATTTGGACTCGGTTGCTGGGAAATGTAAATGGATCTAGTCGGGTCATAATCTATCCCTGTTAAATAAATTATATCGGTACCGGTACAGCTCCAATACTGTCACCCGGAGCGTTTGGGTCTCTCTCTCTCTCTCTCTTTCTCTCGGTGTCACTCACTTTGTCCCTTTCTCTCTGTTAGCCTAATGACTCTTTCTCTCGCCCCCTCTCTCTCCACTCTCTCTCCCTTTCATCCCCCTGCCCTTCTCTGTCTGTCTGTCTGTCTGTCTGTCTGTCTGTCTGTCTGTCTGTCTGTCTTTCTCTCTCTCTCTCTCTCAGTGGCGACCCTCTCTTTGTTTATCCCTCTCCCCATTCTCTCCCCTCTCCATCTGTCTCCCTCCCATCTGACCCCCCCCC
>NW_004797427.1:1189714-1190997 GCF_000002075.1 Aplysia californica | reverse complement strand
GTTTGTTTCTGGAGGAGGTGGGGGGTTATGGGAAGGCGAGGGTGGGGGGTAAAGGCTGTCAAAAATATAAAGATCAGTGGAGTATGTTTATAATTGCAAAGAACACTCATGCTCAAGTTTGTCCGAATAGCTTTGAGAAAAAGTCAGCTCAGATCAATTAATTTGCTGAACTCTGCGCACCGTGTGCGTTTTCAAAGATCTTTTTAAAATGTTGCAGACAGTTAATATATTATAGCTATAAACTAAACTAATAACGTAAAGCGTGGTAACCCCATATCCCGCTTGTATCATTATAAAAGAGCGTTTTAAAACCAATTATTCAAAACATTTCCGTAAATGTACCAAAGCATGTTTGCACCGTGTGTGTCACGGGGGAGGGGAGGGGGGTTGGGGTGGGGGATGGGTCCTAGTGTCCTAGCCAAAGACATTATTACGGGGGCCGATACGAAACCAGCTCAGTAATCGCAAGCTCTGATTACTGTAAATACACTGTATTACCCTCACAAACGAAGTACGCAGGATTAAATCTGTTTTCAAGAAGTACAGAAGTACCCCGACAACCGACACGATAATGATGTTTTAGTTCAAGGAAGAAAATAAAACAAATAGACACAATAGATGAAGAAAAAAGAAGTAGGACACATCAGTGACGCCCTCCAGCCACCCATTTAGAAATAACTGACAACTCATAAACTTATTATTAGGTGGTAAAAACGGAAAAAGAATCATTCACTGGGGACATATTATTGTAAATGAGTAGATATACCCCCCCCCCCCAAAAAAAAAAAAAAAAAAAAATTGAAAATCATTTCGGAGGCGGGCTGGTTCTACCCAAGAGATATCAGACAGTTAACTTGTACTTGTACGCCCGATTACAACTCCCCACAGCGACTATTTGCAGTTTACAGTCTGGGAATATTTGTGAGTGTGTCACGGAAATTAATGGTCGCTGTCTGCGATAGCGGCCAACCCACAAAGTGCTGCGTGCGTATTGTGTTTCTCCATCTCTTCGGTTACTTTTCTGTCCTGTTTTGTTTTGGTTTGTTTCGTTTTTCTTTTTGTTTTGTTTCGTTTTGTTTGGTAGAGCAGTACGGGGTTACTTATAACCTCACCTCAGTGTCGCCAGGGGTGAAATATTACAGAACGGTACAGTCGTGGAAACTGATATGGCTCCGAATGCACGCACATATAATGAGGAGGACTGTCTGTCTGTCTGTCCGTCTGTCTGTCTGTCTGTCTGTCTGTCTGTCTGTCTGTCTGTCTGTCACACACACACACACACA
>NW_004797427.1:1188268-1189614 GCF_000002075.1 Aplysia californica | reverse complement strand
TCGCCCCCCCCTCCCCTTTCATACTTTATGGTCTCTCCCCACCTCTTTCTGTCTCTGTCAGTTTATCTCAATGCTTATTTTTCCCCGTCCTTTGTTGATCTGGTAAGTTATCTTTTCCTATCTCTCTGGCAGTGTTTACTTGAGTATAATAAATAATAACAGGCCTGTCGCTTTTTGTGCTTTCTCAAGAAGATACACCGAATTTATACTTTCTACGATACCTTTGCTTTATTAACATTTTTGTCCTGAACATGGAACCTCACTTTGCATTAGCAAAACGCCAATGATGGTTTAAACAGAGCGACTCTCTATCTCAGAACACAAACATATTTTTATAGGCATGATAACAAAAATTGTGGGTTATTAATACAAACATAGCGCAATGTACACGGATGGCAACAATAAGCCCTCATTGTACCAGCCTTCTAGCTGTGAACGCTTCTCAAAAAATATTTTCACCCACACAGTGCCATTCATTATAGTTTTGTGGCCCACTTTGCGTCCCTATCGATTCTATACAGCCTAATTTAGATCATTTAGGAGGCGGGCTGCTTCGACCCTGCCTGTGAGAGGTAAACCCCGCTGAGAGGGATACGTCTTCGCTGAAAGACGGAGGGGGGAGCAATCAGAGCCGCGCACTTTTTTTTACGATATCGATACAGTAAGATTGCCGATTCCATCCATCGGTTACAGTCCCCTTGACAAAATTACTCTGTACAGCTAAAGATAGTACACAGCCCCCATTAAAATATATTCGTCTTTCTGAAGACTTTAAGCGATTTCCAGACCTTATCTAAGTTGAAACTAAAACCATTGACAAAACAGAAAGGCACCACCAAGAAATAAGGGAGAATGTGTAACAAGCAAATGAGCGCAGATGGACAAGTCTCACAACTTCAATTTTTATCCCGAATGAGCAAAAAAATGCCGCCCTACACTTTAAAGATCGCCCCTGTCCTTTAGATAATTATGTTTCTAAACCTGAAAAGTTTATTCAGTCAGTATACAATCTAATTGATATCTGGTCCCAAAGCACAGTAAAACTCTGAGGGTACTTAAATTGTTGGACGGTACTGTTTTGGTAGTCGGCAATCTAGTTAAAATGGTAGACTCTATCGTAAAAAAGTACGCAGCTCTGATGTTCTCCCAGACTGAGATACTCGAGAGAATTCTCTCCACATGGGAATGGAACTCAGGTTCCATACGCCGTCGAAGCACCTAGCTCTAAACGTGCAAATTTTGGTGTCTTCGTGGAAAGTGGAAACTACACAGGTGATCCGACTCCAGCGTCATGGTAAGGGAGGGAAGGGAGGAGTCGGCAGACATGTGGGAGAGGGTAAAATTGG
>NW_004797427.1:1184937-1187337 GCF_000002075.1 Aplysia californica | reverse complement strand
CACACACACACGCACACACACACATACAGAGGTAGGGAGGGACTGCCACCTTCCGTGCCCTGTCACAGTCCTTTTACCCAGAACGTTGTCACCTCTTGGCACATTTCTGGGGTCTGTATATCCGATTAGGACGCTAGAAAAACTTCCATCGCGATCCCAGCTCAGACAGGAGACAGATCACTATTAGGTACAGAAATTTGCCGACCCCCAAAAATGTAGGGTCACTTATAATCCTAAATTGCTGGTAAGAGACATTTCTTTCCGTGCACTTATTGTACTGGAGTGGGGGAGTGGGAGTGCACTGCACTTGCACTCCCGTCTTCAGCATCGGACGGCAAATATATAGTTATAATATATAATATTCACACCACAGACACCTGACTTATTATCACAGTGAAAATCACAAATACTATAAATTACACATCATCCTCACAGTTATCCCGCTCACCATCCTTCACAACAATAATAATATCACGATGCCATAGCGTCACAAGGTTTTGAAAGGAAGAAGACGAAGTAGTAGATCTGTACCACTTGTCTCGGCCCTCTAGAATAGGCTAATACTGACAATGTCACCCAAGCAGAGACTGTACCCACCATTTCGGAACTTCACGGTGACGTTAAAGAGGGTTCCAAAAGGGAACAGGATAGCGGGTGTCCACATCCCTCGCGACTCATCGAAGCAGAGAAGAATAGGACTAACGCAGCAACCCCCCCAAAAAACCCAAAACAAAATACTCAACTAGCACAAGCATGTCTTCTCAATAATTATTCACATAAACTCCACCTCACATCATCACTTATCACCACCATCATTTCTAAAATCATCATTGCTCTCAGATCCTAGACATACATATATGTTTATCTCGAATATCTTTCTGTAACAGTTACGTCATGTTATAACAATAACGTACATGATACACTATTGGACACTATCAAACGAACATACTTGTATTTCTACTAATCAGATGGCGTCAATATCATTGAAGTGGGCAATGGACAAAAAACAACAACAACAACGATCTGCACCGCTTCCTCCCTGGGCCATGCTTTGCTATGACCACCTCCACTGTGAGTAACATATGATGCAAATAACACACTCTTGACCAATCTCTGGAGAAAAACAAAGTGAAGAAAGGCACCAAAGGCACGCGGCAAAGAGCAACATTACGCCCAGTTAAATCTTATATTTTTCCCTATATTTTTGTTTCTCAAAACTTTCCATATTTGCCATTATTCTGACACTGTGATCTACGCGCGGGACGTCACGTTTTCATGACTTCATTTTCCTGATCAGTTTCCTTTGACGTGGCGATTTCTCTCTGTACGTGGCGAATTTTCGAGAAAAAGTAACTTTTAAACCTCGATGCATTTCTTTGAGCATCACAAAGTTCCCAATCCTCTATATTATCCTATTCCTGTAATACACATAGCTTCAACTTTAGTACAACCCCCCCAAAGGTGACACTGGATGTTGGGCGCAAGTCCAAGGCTGATGAAGAAACGTTTATATTTTTTACCATAACCTAGAAATTGTAAAATCCGCCGTTGTTTCTGTAGAAAAATAAAGCTTTTCAGTGTACGGTTTTGATCCCCCCCCCCCCCTCGTTTTCAGATCTGATAACGCTTTTTGCTTTGCAGTGCTTTGAGCCTTATGAATAGCTTAGAAACACAGTCTGTATCTGAAAGGAATATTCTTCAGATGAATGAGCGTACGTATGTGTTTTCAGATGAATGAACGTAAGCATGTGCGTTGGGATGAGTGAATGCGTGTATGTGTATTCAAATGAATGAACGTATGTATGTGTTTTCAAATGAATGAACGTATATTAAAACGTGTATCCCAGCATTTAACTTAACGATCAGCATGCTTGAATGAGAGTCCATCTGAGATGCACATCACGGCCAGTCGGTGCAATAACGGTTCAAATTCGTCTGAAAAAGATGATGATTAAAACGATATCGAAAAGAACTAGATGAAAGAGCATACCAAACTAGTCGGTCTGGCAGTCATATTCAGACGTCTTGATATGCTCTCAAAACAAAGAAAACAGAGAAAATCCCAACAAACAAAATAATTAACTGAATTATTGACACCATCTTTAACAGCAGAACTTTGAAACGAAAATGTAAACCATTCCATACCCAAGAACCTCGAAGGTGCACAAGCAGCACACATACACAAGCACACTCACATGCACACACACTGTCATCTGCACACCCATACGCTCATGCACGCACACACACACACACACACACACACACACACACACACACACACACACACAGACACACAAACACACATACACACACACACACTCTCTCTCTCTCTTCCCCCCTCTCTCTCTCCGTCCCTCTCTCTTACACTCTCTCGCCCACATACAAATCACAAACACACAC
>NW_004797427.1:1181022-1182057 GCF_000002075.1 Aplysia californica | reverse complement strand
CCCCCCCCAAGCAAACAAAAAAACAAACAAACAAACAAAGCAACCTACTAACAACATTGAAAACAAAACCAACAACAACAATGCCCTCTCCCAAACTTTTTGTTTAATTTTCAAGCTTTGTATTTTATAGTTTAAACTTCATAATTTGTCTTTTCAAGTGATTTCTTTCTCAAATTTGTAGCATCCTACTTAGAGTACTTCTTCCCGAGACAATTTGGACCTTTTTCAGATTTAGTAGCAGCGGATACAAATAAACATCCCATTGATCAGTTCTTCTTTCTCACAAAAATATTCGCTCAATAAAGTAAATAATAATATTATAATGTCTTTCCTGGGGTGATCCATTGTCTGGGGGAAAGTTCTCAACAGCAGTTTATGCTTTTCTTTACAATTAATAACTTTAGGTGTCTCTTGCCTTCTTTAGTTCGGGAGCTCTCGTGGTCTAGAGGTCCAGGTTTCGAATCCAGGTAAATTTTCATCTCTAATATTGTCTCCTTTCACCTTCTTTCATTCTCTCTTGCAATATTATGTCGTCTGCCTTCGTCTCCACTTTCTGCCCCCACCCCCTGACCTTCTTTGCCCGCTCACTGAGCTCCTGACTCTTTGTGCAGCTTTTCTACTGTTACTCCTTGGCCCCTTCTTACTGCTGTCTTTCAGCCACACCCCTGATCTTCTGGTAGGAAAGATCTACACCAAGCCTTCTCGGACAAGTGCGAAAAATCTCGGAGGGCACGTGTGCAAGTTGCGCAAGTTAAAGATCCCTTGGTGGTCCAAAATCGATAAGAGTAGGCTTCGCCGCCACCCGGGCAAAATTCAAAATTTCCTACCAATTGAAAATGTTTTGGGTGTCCCGTGCGCTCATAAGACCTTATGCAGCTGCGAACGCCGTAAAACACTTACCACACATTTCGTTCCCCAATCTCTCGCTTGTTCTCTTTTTCGCCTCCTTCTTTGCTTATAGTGTTCGTGTATGTTTTTCCAAGTAAAAGAGGGGTGCAGGTGGGGGAAAAAGAGAGAGAGAGAGAGAGAGAGAGA